>NW_010315356.1:16404-33806 GCF_000700745.2 Antrostomus carolinensis
TGATAGTGTTGAAAAGACCAGAGTATATCCAGCCAAGAATCTTACAGATTTCTGAATATACAAAGCATTATGAAAGTGCTTGAGGTAATTTAAATTAGACCTCTCATATGTGCTCAGAGTGCATGTAAGGGCACCATATGGCCATAAAAGTGGGAAAGGTATGTACTGAAATGTGCTAATAATTAGCTTCAGCAGACAATTGAATATTCTGCTTGAAATGACAGGCATATTCAAACTCATTGTCTTAAATTACTTATTTTTTTGCACTCATAAGCTAAATTATTATTGCTCTTTGTGTTGGTTTGTTTCCTTACCATAACCAGCTGCTTTTCACTTTAGTTGCTGTATTTGCTAAATGATGCAATGCTTGCTCAACACATAAAATCTGAACAGCTAGCAAAGGCACCAGCAGTAACCATTTCATTAAAATAATTCTCTTTAAATCACCTCGAACATACAGCTGGAGCTATGCCTACAGTAAGAGGTAGAAATGACCTTCAGAGAACATGCTTGCATTTCCAGCTAGCCTAGGGCTGTCAGAGTAGCACTGTATTATCTCCTTACTCAGTTCTGACATCAGAAACAAGCCAAAGAATAGTCAAAAGAGAAAATGGAAAAAGACATCAGCAAAGCTTTGTGACTAATACCCATTCTTATTCCAACTTCTTTCTATTTCATGCAGTGTGGAAGCTGAAGTAGGGTCTTCAGCAGCTGTAATGACACTGGGGCTTGACCAAGGTCCTGGGATACTTGACTGTAAAACTGAGTGGAGAATATACAATGACTCTGTCTGATGTTTGATAAAATAGTCAGTGAAGTCAGTGAGTAAGATGTCCCAATAGTAACAAGACAATACAACAGAGAAAGCAGAAATGCTTTAATGCTGTGAAAGTAAAGTTAACAGAAATTAATAATGAATGCTGCAAAGGGAAATAAACTTGTGCTTCTACCCCAGCCAGTCAATCCCCACAGCTAACTTTAAAGAGCAGCACCCTCAATGCTCCAATACTTTTTGGGAAGTGGATTAAACTTAATAAAGTTTTTCTTTCAAATACCAACATAAGGCCACGTTGATCTTCTTTTCTTTATTTCAAATCTGTAGTTGTCTATGGATACATCTTTCCAGAAGTATTTTGTGAGAAATATGTGGCTAGATTGATAGTGTAATATGTGCTGTATAAGTAAAAGTTGCCAGAATCATAGAGGCATACGAC
Source organism: Antrostomus carolinensis (assembly GCF_000700745.2). NCBI lineage: Eukaryota > Metazoa > Chordata > Aves > Caprimulgiformes > Caprimulgidae > Antrostomus > Antrostomus carolinensis. The sequence goes on from NW_010315356.1 coordinate 17,619, forward strand.
TGCAAGGAACTTCATGAGGTCACCTAGTCCAGTATGGGAACATTTTCCCTATATCTTTCCTGACGGAATTTCCATTCTTAATGCTATGAATGGCTATCCTTTTCATAGTAACTGCCAAAGATGGTGACTCAGGGACTTCCCCAGGCAATATGTGACAGTAGTTCATTATGGCTATAATTGAAAACTGATTTATTTTTCAATCAAGACCCCCTTCCTGTATCTTGTGTCTTTTGTCTAACCAATTTTTGTGTTATTTAAAGCATTACCATAGTCCCCTTTTTTGGCTTCCTTTGCTCTATTCTAAACAACCCTGATTGAAATGATCATAACATGTGTTGAGGAAGAAATCTTATATTTCAATCTGAGCCTAATATTAGTAGATATATCAAGTGGATTTGAGAGGCCAACTTCATTAGATTTTGAAATGAAATTGGAATTCACTGTTCCTTCCAGCCGTGGATGACTGATCACTCTCCACATAAAATCATCCTGTTGCTCTGGTGTTCTGTGGGATTTTTGGTGCAGTCATGATAAAATACGGTAAACCAAAGAAACAAAGACATACTTAAAATACCACAACAGAAAACAGGAGGTTTATTGAGAGTCTATTTTTTCTATGCAGTCTTTCAAATGTGAAGAATCAACAGTGAGAAGATATATCTATGAGGCAGGGTTATTAATTGAGTAAGGAGAATCAAGGTCAGAATGTTTTAACTGGCTCAGCTGAAGGTGGAGGTTTGAGAAACAAGAGTCTTTTGCAACTCAGCCAGCAAATATTGAGTAAAACTAGTCTCTTGAAAGTTTGTCTTTGGCATAGAAATATAGTGGTCTTCTAAGTATCCTGGATGGGAGAGTTGTTTAGCAGTTTCTATGTAGCCTCAGTTTCTGTTCTAAATTATAAGCCCAATTTAAAGAAGGCACTATAGCTAGTATATATGCAGCCTCTTCTGAAGTGAGCAAAGTACTGAATTTAAAGGAGGAAAAAAAAGTATAATGAAATTTAAAAATGGCTCTTGTTTTTATGTGACTTTCTTGCATTTTCCATCACTGTGAAAATAATACAGTAAACAGCCCTGCCATTTTCATTGTGTTTTGAATAGGTTGCTTTAAGGAAAAGGACACATGCCAGCTTGTTGTATTTGCTGAAGTCCTAATACTTAGAGTGGAAGATAACATCAAAGCAAGTTTCGCTAACACAGGTAAGAAATGCCCTGGATTTTTACATCATGTAGATAGTGGAATGAGTAATTTCTCTGATGATATGGTGTTGTTCTAAGAAAATGCTAATGGGATTTTCTTAAAGAGGCATTTATACCATTCATGAAAAGGCAATTAACTATCAGTCTGAGAGAGCAGTTGTTCAAGGACTTTAGGAGTACACTAGGACCTGAAGATCTGAGTTCTGTGTCCCACTGACATGTCAAGCTGAGTTGCTATGTCACTCCTCTGTCTGCCTCAGTCTTTGAATAAGTGGAAACACTGTACTTATAAAGCACAAGGAGACCTGCAAGTGAAAGGAACTGTGTGTTATCAGGAAAATATGAATAAATACTAATTAACCATACGTTTTTACATAGTATATGACACATACCTCTAGGTACAGGTAAAATCAGTGTCTTATCTAAGTGTTCTCTATATTGCATGATTACGTGAGAGAAATCTTTTGCTCCATGATTCTTTAACACTCTGACAATACTTACCTGCTGCTAAAGTAGCGTCAGAAAGAAACTGTGGTTTTTGGTAGGTGCACACTAATGATGTCTGAATCATATTGCTAAATCACTTCTACTTCATCTTTCCAAAATCTCATTTACAGTGATGTCTTAAAAAAACTCATTACTTTATGCAGAATGTTAACAACTGCAGTCCTAGAGTGACAGTAGTAACCTGTGTGAGGGGGTTTCATGCCTACGGTAGTCTTTCTTGTCTCATATCTATCATACCTTTTCTTAGTGTTTCTCTGTCCAAGGTAGGGTTTGTAGTGCTGTAGTGTACTGTTCTCAAAAATTAATAATCCGTGGGTAAGAACCCCTCTGTGGAACTGTGACACAGGCCAAATGCAGCAATAATTTTAAATACCCACCCTTTTATTTTCTCTCATTAGCCCTTCTCTTTTACTAGTCCCACTGATCTGAGGTTACAACCAGGCTTATTTATTTTAATGAAAACTGCAAATCTCAACTAGTTGCATGAATGTATACTTACATGATATTAAAAGTATTTACACCACTGGGAAAAATGCAAATTAATAAAAAATGTATGATAAAATTGCAAGAGCGAGCAACATTCTGAATATAGCACTATTCCCAGTTCACAACCCCACTGGCTGATGCTCTCCTTGGTTGTAAGTCTGTTCTTGAACATTGAGAAAGCAGTGAGCACTAGGGAGTGGCAGTGACTGTAGTTCAGTGTGCTCATATCATTAAAGAATACATCAGCTGTCACAATTGAGCAGCTGTAAGAAAAGATGATCACATTTGCATTTCTGGAATTCCTGCAGATTTAAAGAAACATGGTTAGTGAATTTCTGTCTTCTGTCCTACACCCTTGCTGATGCCGAGGGACTTGACACAGAGACATGCACATTGTGCTGAATTAATAATAAGATACCAAACTGACATTGCATTTTTTTTTTTAATTTTTAACACCTGTAGAAGTTGTTATTAAATATTCTTCACTGCTTTTGAAAAATCAAAAGACATTTCTCTTGCCCAACATTCTGGTACTTGCTCTCATCCGAAACTATATTTGGCTATGTACATATCTAGTTATATATAAAAGTATATTGTATTTAGTCCTTCTGAATAGAAGAAATTCTAATAAATTGATGCCCCTCAGTGAGCTGCTGTTGAATGCCTGAATTTGTTCTGTATGCTTGAATTGATGCTTCACTCATTAGTCAATGCAGAGCACTGGGAAACCTTGCACATGTATCATGACATTGGAAAAAAAGACCACACTCAATTGCTTGCTCCACTTAGGCTGGTCCCACAAAGGCTGTAATAAATCCTTGCTATTGTGCTGAATGAGTTATCTCCTTTAGACATTAAAATAAATCTAGATGGTCCAAATAGAGTGACATAAAAAATTAGCCTCATATACAGAGGAGAATAGAAAATAATTGTCATGGACTTGGAAATACCATGTGAATTCTGAAAGTTTCCCATGCATTTCTTCTAACCCAGGCCTAGTCCAGTGAATCTCAAAGTCTACCCACCTGTAATATAGTCAGACATTTTTATTGAAGGGTATTGGCTGATCAAGCCACATCTAACTAAAAGGGGATATTGCTACTTACAGATTGTTCTGGTGAATGTGAATGGTTGAGTGCATCTTCCAATTACTATGATTGAGCTCTGTAATGATAAGCTTTATGGTGCAGTTGGTTTTCTGAGTCCGAAACTTCATTATCTTTCCAAAGATATACTACAGATTCTTACATCTTGAAGTCTTGTTAGAAGTTTTGCAAAATTTTCTGTCTCTATAAGAGCATACAGGATTTAGGGTGGAAAACTAGCAACACACAAAACCCCAGTGTTCTTTGGTGAGTATCATGGAAAAGAACATTACTCTTTCAGTACATGTTGATAAAAGTGGGTGCTTGAGTTAGTGAACTATGGAGTGGAGCCAGCCAGTGGAGTTTCCAGATGATAAGTCAAAGCACTCAAGTGCCGTATAGGTGTAATTGACTATATGGAAGGCAGAGCTCTATTTCAGGCTTGTGTATTAACTGAATAAAGTTGACTGTGGGTATCCTGTTCAGCCACTTAAAGAAGGACGCAAATTTACTCATGTTCTCTTATAAGTAGAAAAATCTATTTTATATGGTGAAGTGTATTGCTATATAGTTTTTTGAAAAGAGAAGTGAATAAGGTGTGGAGGAGCATTTAATTATTTACTAAGTGTTTAAATTGTATAGCAGTGTCCATTGTCACAGTTTGCTCAGGCATTTTGCTCCGGCATGCAGACTAATAAAGCTGCTCATGTTTCCCCCTCAATTTAAAAAAAAAAAAAAAAAAGTATTTGAAGAAGAATTAAGAGGTTGACAAAGAATTAAGAGATTTTCTCTATTTGTTTTTACTTCTGTGTGCTGAATCTGTGATGTTTACCATTCCTTTAGTCTGACAATCTTACTAGAGTTTGACAGGAAATTTCTCTCCAACTGGACTGAAAGAGATCTTCTGACAGCAATAATATAGGTAAGATTTAGAGTAGAGAAGCTGACCAACAGGCAAGGCCCCTGTTTCTTATATGGGTAGATAGTTTTTTGAATAAGAATGAAGAGAAAAATCCCTATTGGGCGATGATGTAGCAGAAAAGGGTATATTTCATCTTTGGGGGCCACTTACATTTCCTAGTACACTGCCAACACTAAGCTCATAGTGGCAAGTATCCACCTTCCATAATGCCCTGTTCATCACACACAAGTTTCAGGTTTCCACAATGGTTGGATTTAACTTCTTGTTTAGCTACGGGTACATGGTCCATGTTGAGACAAAGCTCTTATTTTCTTACTTTACTTTGAGTAGCTTTCTGTAAAATGCAGTTTCTTTCCACACAGGCTCAACCTTCATCCTATGGCCCTTTCAAGGGCTGTGGAATCCTTTTAAAAAAAGGATGTACGTGTATTTATGCAGAGCCTGTTGTTTTTAATTTAAATAACTGAATACCTCATGTCACTTAGAGTACAGCTGCTCATTTCTGTTTCAGTCAACCAGGCAGAATAAAATCTTGTAAGCTGAAAGTAGGTACATTAGCAAATGCTTTGGGAGTTATTTAATAGTATTCATGGTGCTGATTTTCACTAATATGTCTATCTTAAACATTTCTTTCATATTCTGCAGTGATTGTTTCAGGATGAACTAGATTAAACTGAGGCAACTGAATGATGTAAGCCTTATTTTTGAGATAGATAGGTGTATGCTGAACTGCCTGTGGATTTTTATGGTACAAGTATAAAACAGTATTTCAAATCCCTTAAATTTTCTAAGCAGTTGTGTATATCTTTGCTTTTCAGTGGCATATTTTTCATTCCTGTTTTTGCTTGCTGTTACAACACCTCTGTTGTGATTTCCATAAAGTCCCTCCTATTGCAGAACAGTCTATTCAATGGCTTAAGGATAAGATTCAGCTGTGGAGAGGTAGTTAGCACAGTACCATATGCTACACAGGAACTGCTGTCAGGATAGGGATGAAGGAACTATACAGAGGAAGTAGCGTCACTGTTAAGTGCTACAGAAGTGATGTCAGTACAAACCACTCTGAATGCTCTGGAGTAAACCATGATGGGAAAATGGCAAGAGGAGACATGAAATAGTGCTCACCATCAGCAAATTGGCAACTGTTGACATACAGAACCAAAGCACTGTGAAACCTTGACCCTTTCTTTCTTGAAACTTTTAGGAGAATTTTGGTTTATTAATTTGGTTGTTTTTAGTGACAGACACCTCATAAGTATCTCTAGCTTGGGTTATGGAAAAGTGCAAAAATTTCTTTTGAGCAGTCCTACCCAAACTTAATAACTGGCTATTTCATCTGACCATGAATTAGACTGTCAGTCTCTTGTGCTCTTTGCAATAGTTCATTTCAGAAATTCAGTTTAGCTTTTTAATAAACACTACTTAATAAATTACTCATTGTACCTTAAAGCAAAATGGTAATAGCTATAATAGTACTTCAGTATAGTAACTAAGTGAATGAATAATGCATGCTTGTTTCATGGTAAGTACAAGGAAATGCTGCTTCCTTTCACTTTCAGTGTATCGGATGTGCAATTATTGTATAATTAGGCTCAGCTTACATGACAGGTGAATGACATTTCCACATTGCTGTTCCAAGTCAACTACTCTAAGCACACTAAATATGTTGTACAACAAAATTCCAAGCATAAGAAAGGCAGACAGCCACTTTAGTGCATTTCATGAGCCAGAATGGCTTCTGTCTCAGTTTATGCTACCATGGATAGGCAAGATACACTTCTGACAACATGTGTATGAACTAAGAGACCCAGTAAGTCAGTGAAGTTCCTTAATTAATCATAACAATGGATGCATGTGGAGCACTGGAGTTTTGATGGTTAGAATGAGTGAAATTTAATCTCTTCCATGGTGTAATTTCTGTCTTTTCTTTTTTTTGTTTAAATGTGACTACAACTATTTGTCAACTGACAAGAGGTCCCATACCAATTTGCAATTCTAAATGACTGAGCTCTATGAATCATTCTGCAAGAGTTGTGTAGGAAGGCAATCTCAAGGGAAGGAAAATATTCTTCTAATCAAATCAATACAGCCTATCCTTCACTGCAGTTCTAAAAAGAGTATTGAGGAAAGTTATTTTTGTATGAAATGATAGAACTTCTAATTTTGAAAAATTTACATTAAAAAGTTATTTTTAAAAGTCCTTGTAATTGCATGGGAAATCATAAAGCTCTAATAGTTAACTCTTAAAGTGCTCTTAATTTGTGGAGATTTTTTTTCATGTGATAAGCTGATTAACATTTACTGTATGATAGGGTGTTGTAAAACCGTTATAGTCAAGGAATAATGGATTTATCTGTGTTTCCACTTAAGAGTGTTTCAAATTCAGATTCAGACAACTTGCTGGAAAGATGGGTACTAATTCTGTAACTATGAAGCTCTGATTTAAATATGCAGAGTTGCAATAAAATCACTGTTTTTCACAATGTCAAAATAAGCAGCATTCCCAAAGTCCTCAAAAGGGGCAAACCAGAGAATGCTGTTTCAAAGTTCTTTTTTCAATCTGTGCTGAATGGGTGTGACTTTATTTTTTTCTGTCTTTTCCATGGGTTTTCAGTGGGGCTTGTCTGGCAGCATGGAACTCAAATGAGAGTTTTTTCCTTCATTTCAGCCCGTAATGAAGCGCTCCTTCTGAGGATGGAGAGAAACACAAAATGGTGAAATGTTTTGTTTAGATGTGAACTCTGGTCCATATCTGTTAAATTGAAATTGTGAAGGAATTTGTTTTTACCAAGTGCCCAGAATTTTCTAGTTAGAAACTGTGAAGTGAGCTAAGGTAACTTTCTCCCCACCTTCAAATCAGAAAATAGGGTAAATGTGTAATCAAATGTATTAGTGTAATCAAGTAGAATTTGAAAGAGATTCAGAGGATTCTTAAAAAAATCAATTAGAAAAATTCCTCACCAGTTCTATTCACAATGTCTGGAGATAAAATACATACATAATTTTTTGAGGCTCAAGGATCTGGTTGTATTTGTCTCCCATGTTAACATATGCAGCTGATGTTGGGATACAAAATAAGGCTGATTGTGCTGGGATGAAAATGTTTTATTGCTACTGTATTCACTGATTGAAAGTAAGAGGTGTGGAAAATCAAAATAAATAGTGACTATTCTTTTGTAATGGGTCAGCATTCCTATTTCTTGTCACGTTGGGTTTAAGAAATGTCAGACATAAAATGACAACGTAAGATTGACTAATATAAAAAAATTAGGTACTAAATTAGACCAGTGTTTTCCAGAAAAGTTTACTACATTTGTCTATTATTTCAAAGTTATTAATAGACATTTTTAGAAGAAATTTGTTACCAGTGTTTGACCAACGTGAAATTTTTGTACAGTGAAATTTCATCCCACTTCTGCTATTCCTGTTCCCAACATTGTCCCTTTTCTGTACTGATTATGCCTCCCAATAGCTGTGGAATCAACACATTCTGTTAGTACAGTGCTTGTGCCAGGGTCACTGATACAGTTTTTGAGTAATAATGTGAAATAATAGACTTTTTTGCACTGAAGCATTCATGGGCAAGAAATCATTCTTACACTAGGTGGAAGTTTATTTCATGTCTTGAAATCTGTTTTCATATTTGTATACATATAGATGTATATAATATATATAAAAATACATTTTAGCTATTCTTGTTAATTAAAATTATCATTAACATTAATGTAAAATCATTTTTAAACCGTTGTAAGACAAGTAGAAAACAAATCCTTCAAGCTTTTAATCTCTGATTCTTCTATCTGCATTCAGTTCAGTTCATTTTCAGAATGTTTATCCATCAAATATTCCCATGACTGAAATACTTGCAGAGCCATGATTTCATGATAGTTACTTACATGAGTCATGGACACCTTGAATAAATATAAAAGAAAAAATCCTTTCATGGATTCGTTACTGCTTATACCATTGAATATGTCCTTGTTTTCAGTATTATATAGAAGGAAACCCTGAATAGTCTTTTTTTCTAGCATGGTTAACTCCAGTACCAAGTACTGATTGCATTAAAAAAATATTTCTTTACAGCCTCTTTAATATCATTTGCATGGCTAACTTTGTTGCTGAAAGTTCTCTGACTGATGGAGTTAGAATTAAAAATGAATACTTATGTCATGGCTGTTTGAAAAATCTCAGAAACTTGTAAGTAGCCTGATCTAAAGGAGCATCGGTGTTGAATGAGTGAGGGAGATCATAAAAAATGCAGGTTTAATAATCATCTGGTTCTACATTTCATCAACTGAAGTTCCTAAGCATACCTAGATACATATGCATTATTCAGAAAAACTCTTCTAAGTACTTTGTTGCCATTAGGACAATTTTGAAGGCTCTGGCAAATATTTATCTTGACTTTCTCCAGAAGCAGGTAAACAGTCAGTACAGTTTCTTACAGGAAGTCAAAGTTGCTCTGTAATATTGCTTTAAATAAGGGCACCCAAAATTCTACTTATGCTTGGATTTAAATTGTTTTCAAGTATTTCCTCAAGTAGCAAACAACATAGTAGCTTGTAAGTAAGATGACATAATTCTGGTGTATTTTGTTTTGCTGTGTGAAGGTCACAGCATCCCATCTGACCATGGGTAAGAAGAGACCTAATTAAACATCACTGCTCCATAGCTTTCAAAAGCTTTTGTGGATGCTAAGTAGTCTCTTCTGAAGGCAATTTGAGTGATGAGTCTTTGATGCTAGTTGCAAATTCAGTAATAATTCCAGTATTGTACTATTCTGAGAGCATCACTGACTTCTTTTCTGGAAGAAACTTTAGTGTCTTATTTTCAAGATTCGTGTTAGATGTTGAACAGACTCACAGTTTATATATCTGAGTGTAATTTAGCACCTTAACTTATCTACAGGTAAACCATGATGTATAAAAAACAAAGAAACCCAAAAAACCCCCCAAAACATATTAAAAAAACAAACCATGTTTCAATTAAAAATATATTGCATTTGACTAATAGTGGTTTCCTCCTTACATATGTTTATAATGTACTATATTCTCCACAAAGAAGTGCACAACTACTTAAACTCAAGAGGATGCTTAGTATCTTAATAAGGAAATAAAGTGCATGGTTCTAAGTCTCTATTGTGTGTTAACCTCATGTTAGAAGTAAAATAAAAGTGAAATGCAAACAAATGACAGGATTCAAATACATTTTGTTTTTCTGGAGAATATTGCATTAATAAGTAGGTAGAGGAAAAAGACTTGGGTGTACTTTCAGTAGCTGCCATCTGGTAGCTATATAATACAGTTGTGATGGTCAAGCAGGTGATTATTAATTGTGATTCAAAATGATGTTTTGTAACAGCCATTTGTAGCAGGGAATGAATCATGGCATTCAGCAATATTCTACTGGAATTCACATGCTGAGGAGAGTGAAGTGATGTGCAAGTGCTGTGGGAGGAGGGGCTGGGAGCACATAGGAGGTTCTGCTTTGGAAATTGTCAGAGTCCTTCAACCATCTGATGATTTTGTAGGATTGTCCAAAGAGATGTAAGAATAAGGACAAGCTGCCTTACCTTTGCTTTTCATTTCGATTTACATAGATGGTTCTAGAACTCTGAATATATTATTAAACAAAATTATAAAAGAAGTCCTGTATTCTTCAGTGTCAAAATCATTCACTGAAAAGAAACAGGCATGCTGGACAAAAGTACAAGTCCAAGTCCTCTTCAAGTTGTTCCTTTTTGGAATCTGCAATGGGGCAGGTGATGTTAAGAAAATAAGGAGGAAGAGGATAATCTAGACAAACTGCAGATTGGTTAGTCTCTTCCAAGTATTTTGTTTGATTTTGTAACAATTGATAAAAGAAAACAAGATGCAAAAATAAATGTAGAATGGAATACAAATTCACATTCTCAGAAAAGCAGGATTAATGAGCCTGTTCTCTATGTTTTCTTTTGCACAAGAGAACTTGCTGGCCATCTAATCTGGTTGAAGGTCAGTATAGCATTTGCGATGGAGAATATGGATATTGCTAATATTTTGTAGTTGTAAATACACAAGTCAAAAGCCTTTTGGAAGAGGTGAAATGTTAGTACTATCCTGCACTGCAAGTTCATTCAGAATTATGTGTAATTTTGATTGTCTATGTAAAACAATGATTAATACACAGTGGAGCAGGCACAGAACAACAGAATGATCAGAGAAAGGAAAGAATATCATGCAAGAGAGTAAACAAGCTTGGCTTGTTTGTTTTATCAAAACACAGATGTAAGGAGGGATATGATTCTCCTTCATAAGTATGTCAAGGGAAATACCAATGTGGGGAAAAAGGCTATTTAATCTGAGACTGTGTTTGCACACAGAAAATCTGTATAAAACTGACTATAAATATACTTAGAATTGAAATTATAAAATGCTTTTGAAATTCAGGTGAGGTCAGGTCCTCCAGTTCTTAAGGACAAGAGGCAATGCGTACAAACTGAAATACAGAAAATTCCATTTAAACAAAAGGGAAAAAAAATACTGTGAAGATGGGGAAACACCATTCCACTTACTCTCAGAACTGGGTATACTCATGTATACTCACCAAAGTAATTCAAGTATACTCAGAAATAAATTGCATGCTTTGATTACTTAAGCCTATTTATCCCCCTAATGCTCTCTGTTTCTTTTCTAATAGGCTGCTATGGTTCAAGAAAAGGCAAAACATTTAAAAACATGCAGCTCCTATCTATGTCAAACAGACAACTGATACTGAACTGGAAAGTTTTTCAGGTCTTTAGAGATCAACCAGAAAGGTAATATCTGTTTTTGCTATTTCATGGAATCGGACTTAAAAAAATTCTAGTGGGTTTTTTTTTTTTTGTTGATTTTTTTAGTAGCATAAAGTAAAAGAAGAATATTTGCTGAAAAACTGTAATTTTCTTTGTACAACTACAGATTATTAATGAAAAACCTTCCCTGTTTTATGAAAAGGATCAGAGCAGTGAATCCTCTTGTCTTGCTCCAGTATTACCTTTCCAGAGATAACATTGTAGACATTAAAACAAAGAAAAAAAATCACCACAATACCTTTCTGAAGCAGGACGAGACCTATCTTACAAACACTGAGATTGTTGAAAATACACTAGTTTTGTCAATACATCTGAATTTCACAGAACTCCCCTCCTAGTATATTAAGAAGAAAATGGTGTTGTTTATACTTTAATGTACAAGGACTGGTGAAAGGAATATATATATATATATATATATAAAGAAGTAAACTTAATATGTTTGAAATAATTTTATATATATAAAGAAGTAAAAGTAATCTTTTTTCCTTACAAGGATATTTTGTCTTCAGTTATCAAAGTGAATAATAAACCCTTCCTTGTGAGTTAGAGTCACTCAGCAGTCTTTTTCAAGTTCTTGAGGGCTTTCTTAGCTATTCAGATGCTATAAGCTCAGATACCTCCTGCACATTATGCAGCACACTGAGCTTGCATTTCAGAGAATTTTACCAACATTTCAGACTCTTGTGAGGACAAGCAGATCAATTGGATTATGCATTCACAGTTTTGCTCAAGGCATAAAAAAAAATCTTGGTGCAAAAGGAGAGAAATGCATACAAGAAAACTGGCAAAGATGCAGTACACAACATTTTTTTTTTTTTTTTTTAAGCAGAAGCAGAAAAAATTTCTCGGGAGGTGGTTCTTTAGTGTTTGTATTGAGTTTGGCTACATGGTATGACATGGTTACTTTCTCAAGTTACTGCTGCTATCATGGCCTCTATCCCAAGACTACTTTCTCAGCTGTGTATTTTATTTTTCATCTTTGGTGTGATAAACAAAGATTCCCTTCCTTACAGAAAGTCATAGACTTATGGCCTCACTTTATTCATACACAATCTCCTCTCTCGGAAGAGTTAGTGCTGCCTTCTCCCTTTCATTGTCAAACTCTGTTTTTGACTGGAGAAGGTCATCTAACTTTTCTAGTACTTCACCTTAGCAATTTTTCTTTCCAGGCTCTTGATGTTCATTCTATTCTGTCCGTCATTTGAGATATGAGGACCTAACAAGAATGTGTCAGTCTTACCGCTCCTGCAATCCTTGCTTTGTATTTCCCTGCCACAAAAATAATTTGCCCATTAATCCTTTATACCTCCTGCCTGATCCGGTTGGCATAGTGCCTCACTAAGAAGAATTTCTTCTTCATCTTTTCGCAACTGATTCAGGCCAGTGAAGACTTACCACTTCTTCCCATTTTTGTCCTCTCTGCCATGCCTCCAATGGAGGAAGATGTTTTGTACTGTTGCATTTCATATGCTGAGGCTTGTTTTCCTCCTACCATTGAAATCTTCTGTTTCAGGACTACAACTCTGTGAATGTTTGCCCAAATCCATACTCATAACTCAATTTCTTCTGTCCTGGCTACAAATCGGATTTTATTCTTTCCTAATAAAATACTGCTTATTTTAATCCTAATTATCTCAACTCAGCTGTGCAGTGCTCCATGAAGTGAACCACTGACCTTTTATTCTCACCTTCTTTTCCCTGTACATGCATTCAGCAGTAATTTTTTACTTCATTCAGTTGATAATTTTTTTACATAGTCATAGGATCGTCATTTGCTTCCTTGTAAGCTTGGTGCAATGTAGACGATGTAAAATGTGAAGCCATAGTTAGATTTTATTCCAGAAAACCAAGACTTAAAATGAAATCTTTATTTTCATTAATCATCTTGCTGATTTCAGTATAACAGCTTGGGAGAAAACTTTTGCAGGATCAGGTCTAGTTTTTTTGGTGTTCTTTTCTTCTTCTGGAGACAGTTCACATGTGAGAATCTGACTACATTGATGATTTACAAAGTTGTTTTTGTCATACTACGGTTTTTACCATGCTCACTGAATTGAGAAACCCTGTGTAACAACCCTGCATTTTAATTTCTGATTTAGATAGGGTCTATTTATTGTTTAGTTTATTTCATTCTAGGTCAACAGCTTTAATTAGTGTATTTTTAGCAGACCGTGAAATACAAATGCACACAGACATGGAAATATATTAACTAGTACAATTCAGGCAGTTAGTACACCTTTTTGTTCCTCTATAAGCAGAAACGGTTACTTTCTTGTAAACATCACTAAGCATTTGTTTTTTTTTTCTTGCACTCATGCTACCATTTCTCCATGCTATAGTTTTGTTTTTATTCTAGTTTTATTTCCCCTGTAAAAACAATTTCTAACTAGTAAAATTTAGTGAAAAGAGTCTTCAAAAGTCATGTGTCTGCTCAAAAATTTCTAACTATAATACAAAGTTAAACTGATCAAAAGTCCTTTTCTAGTATGTGACATTCATGCCTTTACCATGAACCGGAGCTGAATTAAGGTGTTTCCTATATTTCTAAAGCAAATATTAAGGTGGTATGGGGGAATTATAATGTTGACATGAATGACAAGAAAAAGTAGAACACTTGGATTTGATCTACTAACACATGCTGGAGATTTTTTTGTAACTGGACTTTGCCACTTGAGAGATGTTAGAAGGCCTTAAGTATAGCCTGTGTAAAAAAAAAAAAAAATAAATTATTGCAGTTCAACAGTAGGAATTGTGTTCCTCGAATAGACCCCAGGTCTAAGGAAAATGTTTTTGTTGTACTAGTGCATCTGTGATTATTTTTCAAGTGGAGGCATTGTCTGATAGTTCAAGACTTTGTTAAAGGCTACTGTTGCAGGCAGGACACTCGAACAAACCTAGGCTTTTAGTGCAATACTATTTCTGTAAGGAATCAGTTAGAAGTGATCAACCACAGCTCATGTTTTTCTGATGCTCAGATCTTGTTGCACTCATGTTCTGGTATCTAGATCCCATCAAGCCACGTGGCAAAGCAGGACTGCAGTTCCCATACTGATGCTCTGGCAGCTGTTGTATAGGGAATGTTTTGTATCAGGCTGGAATCAATTTGACGAGGACTTAGGAGAAGGTTAAGTGGAGGACAAGTTACCATTGTTGTTCTACATCAAGAGTTAACACTGATTTTTATAGCATTTCTATAGCAAAATAATATACATTCTGGCATTGCATTTAATGGGTGCTGCAAGACAAGTGATAAAAGTTATGAATTACTTCTATCAGGCTTCATTTTTTCCTATTTTTTAGTTAATATTACAAAGCCCTATGTAATTATCCATTTGGCAGTTCTCCTTGTCAATCATCTGCTGATTCATAATCCAGTCAAACAATATATTACACTGGATCATCTGTGAGGACTTTCTGGCACAGCTCCCAGCATTGAATTTAGTTTTCCAGGGTATCCCAATAGAATCAGAACTGTCCACGCTATTCCTGGACCAGTCTTGTTTCCTTGCTGTACACACAGTTGTAGGCTTGTAGGCTGCACCTCTCATGTTGTCTGATATGACTCATTCTCCTTTCCTTTCCAGAAAACAGACAGACAACTGTACATCTTTTCACATTAGTTTTTCATGTCAGGAAATATAAGTCAGGTACCAACTTTGCAGTTGTTTTGGGGATATTTGTAGTTGTGTGAAAACTCTCTGTTTCAGCTTGAGGACAAGTTACCTTTGTTTCCCACGCTTTGGGGCCTGCTTCACTGCAGATTGCACCAGAAAGGTGTAAATTGCAACTAAATCAGGGCCAGGAAGAACTTTCTCCTTATTTTTATTAGTAAGAAAAAGCTAAAAAAATTTACTGCGCACAAACCATTGGCACACTGAAGTTGCCTCCTCAGCAGCTTTGTCTCCTTGGTGTGCTTCCCTGCTGCAGCTTTCCTGTTTGAACACCTTTGTATGTTTCCACCTCTGTGTGTATTAAGTATGTCCTCCTAGGTTATTAAGCACTGAAAAGATAAACAATGCACATTGCTGAGATCTAGATCTAGTCTAAAAAAAATTAATTGTTTTTATAGATTGTTATGCAGAAACAACAGTTATGTTTTCCTTTTCCAGAAAAGAAATCCAAACAACTGTTAATACTATAACTGTGTATGGAAATGAAAGCTGGCAGGAAAGCATGGAATGAGTGAGCCCAATATTTAACAGTATGAGAAGATGATGAAGTGCTACTAGGTAAGCTGATTGTGTACCCTATAACAAATGTTCTCTTCAATATAAACTCTCACAGATAACTTTAAAATGTGCTGCAGAAACAATTAGAAGGTAAAGAAGGTTCATACCAATTAGTTGCAAGTCTTTACTAGAAGAACTAGGGGTCAAATTGTTTTTGCAACCTACCCCTTCCCTAGGAAGCCCCTTTACAGCTCCAGTCCTGCTAGAGCTCTAGGCTGTGTCTCAAACCAAACCTTAAGCAAAACCAAGCCCTAATTAGAGACAAGTGATATCTCTGCACCCAGGCTAAGCCTTAGCACAAGCCCCTCAACCCTATCCTTAATGAGGAATTTCTCAATAGAGAAGAACTCTTGGCAGCCTGTGCCTTCCATTGGCAGCCTTAGCAAAAGCCTCTATACTCAAACCAAATGAAGAAATTCTCAGAGAAGAGATGTGATTGCAGCTTACCCCTTGCTTTGGCAACCCCTTTTCAGCCCCACTCCAGCTGGAGTTTTAGAAAATGCCTGTCACTCAAACTAATCCCAGTTAGTATTAGGGCTGGACTTGAGAGAGCGAAAAAGCTTAGAGGTCCACTTGGGTTGAGTTACACAGTGGCTGCCAAGGGGAGGGGTAGGCTGGAGACAGAGATGTCCCCTGTAGATTTCTCAGTGTAGGTCAGGTCTTTGGTTTTAGGCTCAAGCCCTTTCCTAGTGTTAAGGTTAGGTTTATGATTAGTTCTGGGAGAGAGACGTTCTAGAGCTTCAGTTGGGACTGGAGCTGGAAGAGGTAGGCTGCAGGCAGATTTCTTATATGAGAACTTGTCCCTCTTCTTTGGCAGTCCCTTTGCAGCTGCACTCCAGCTGAAGCTCTGGATATTGTCACTCTTTGTCACTTAGCCCGAGCCCCTCAAACATGGCCTTGAAGGAATCACAGAATCACAGAATGTTAG
>NW_010315357.1:0-2373 GCF_000700745.2 Antrostomus carolinensis
TCTATGATTCTATGATCAAATTATCAAGTTATGTATTGGCTGCCAAGTTTTAGCAATCTCACCATCTCTTTCTAAGTCTTCAAGAAGCATTTGAAAATATATCTGTGTCGGGAAACTTCACGAAAATATTGCTGTCAGTGCAATTAACCTCCTTTGATGCTGACAGCATCAAATTCAATGTTAAAAGTCTTTAGTGAAGTTGATAAAAGTGAGCTGCAAGAGCTGCTTCTGAACTGAACTCATCAGTTCTACAAGTTCACTATCTTTTTTTGAAGAAGAGAACATTTTTTTTCTCTGTGACAATATACTTTTTGTACTTTTTCTACAGAGAGGTTTGCACTGGTTTCATAAATATGTTTTTACTTGTCCTGATTTTTGCCAGGATGGAGTTAATTTTCTTCTTAGTAGTTAGAATAGCTGTGTTTCAGTCAGCTTTGTATGTAGATGCTGATGTACAAAATATTGGATTGTATTTGATTGTATTGGAGAATAATCAATCCAGCTAGATCTCTGTATTAGGGACCATATTCAGACAGAACTGAGATTCTTGATCAGACAAGATTATACTTTTATAAGTGTTCTGAGTTCTAAAACAATGTAAGACTTGGTTTGGACTTAGAAATTGTTTTTAAAACAAAAAAAAACACATTTATACTTCTATTACTTTTGTCATTTATTTACTACATGTTAGAAGCATGTCTTTGAAATATCAGTGAAAAAAATAATTTACATAATCGAGTTTAATTTAGTAAAAATAAATTTTCAAGGGAACTGGGGTATTTTCATGTTCAGTTGGGTATACTCAAAAAAAGTACTTTGAAGAGAACGGAGAATGGAAGAGAGTGAAATAGAATTGTGCAGAACTTCATGTACATGAATTACATGTCCTGCCATGGAAAAAGGACAAATAAATGAACTATGAAATTGACAGATTCACAAAGTAATACCCCTTCTAAGGTATTTTTTCAGATTTTTTTTAGTCTCATGAATTACAAAATTTTCTTTTGTTGGCAATAAAAGCCCTTGGCACTTGGATATACAGTTAAGTCCACAAAATGTACACTAAGGTGAATTTAACTTATGCTGTGTTTACTTTATTAGTATTACAATAGGAGCAGAGCAGAAAAACTGAGAATTTTCTTGGCAGTGTAAAAGGTAATGGAGTAAAATAAGGAGGCCAGGATTCTTCTTTTTCTTTTTTTTTATTTTCTTCCTTTTTTTTTCTTTGTTTTTTCCCCGTGTTCCCCTTTTTTAATCAGTTGTGAAGTATGTTTGACTCTAGTAAGACTTGCATCCAGACCAAGTACATGACAGGGGTGTAGAAATAAACTATATAATCTAGTTTTGAAAGAGGTGCTGTTACTGAAAGCCATCTGTGTAATTATTACTGAAAAAACCTCCATGAAAGAGATTTATTCCTCAAAAAATATGCTACATAGCATTAAAATACCAGTTAAAATGTATTAATTACATAGATTGCTATAAAAAAAGAGTTGCATTACACTGGGTGAAATATTTCTGAACACATTGCTTATATTTTAATCATAGGGGTTTTTTTCTGAAAATATGTCACTTAATGAAGATATGAAGAATGCAAGTTGCGTTTGCATTGAATTCTCATTTAGTATATCCATTGCTTCATTCTCTAGCTTTTGAATCATTGTGGTTACAATATTTCAGAGAATGTCATGGTCTGATGAACTTAACTGAACTAAATGTTACTACTTTTAGTGATATGGCCACTTTAGTTCACCACCATTAATGGTTTTATATTGATAAACAGATTTAATGTTTTGTTATAGTCAGTTTGAAAGCTGTATAAATAATGTAAAGTTATTTTCCCAATTCTACATGCATAATTCGTATTGATGCCAAAGACAGCAAGACATTCAGAGTATATGCTTTAATCTCTAGCGGCTCTTTTATTTTTCATTGTAACATTAGACGTATTTTGACTGATCCTAACTTATTTTAAAAGACCATATAGTGCCTTCTGATCTCTGCTGGATTACAAAACAAATCCTGGAATAGTGTCTTCTAGCAGAAACATTAATCAATGCGAGTTGTCTGAACTGATTCATCAGGGCTGGCAGCTTTCCAAAGCACCAACTTTCCTACAGTTTCAGCTACGATAACTTTTCGTTTATCATGTGTTTATCGCTTATTGAGATGTTTTAGGAGAAAATTATCTGTAAGGATGAAAATGAAGATGGTACAAGTAGAATGGTTATAAAGTGCATATTAATTCTTAACAGAGCAGCTATAAATCACTAGTAAGAAATTAGTTACTGCATAGTATTCTTCAGTTCATTTTAACTCAGTCTTGCTTTCTATAGTTTGCTTTGTTAACTGTATCTTGAAATAAATTATCTT
>NW_010315358.1:0-2323 GCF_000700745.2 Antrostomus carolinensis
TTATTATTATTATTATTATTATTATTTAACAATAATACAGTGAAGAGCACTTCCCATTTAAACATTGATTAAGAACTGGATATTGCTTCTCTAGATTAATTCTTTAACTATAAGGATCACCATATATATTCTGTATGACCCCACTGAACACCAACTTAGAGAAGGAAGGTGGTGAACCTATAGCAAAGCCCATGGTCTCCAGTGGAGAATTCCCACCAGATTAAAAATGGACAGAAATAAATAGTAACAGGTTCTTCTTTTCACCCCAAAAGGATCTTCTCAATTTTTTTGCAAACATCAATCAAAAGCACCTTGTCATAAATGATGGAGAAAGAACTACTCATTAAAGAAATTCATTAAAAAAATCAAACCTGGTGTAGAGAACCTGCTTTGGGAGGGGGGTTGGACTGGATGATCTCCTGAGGTCTCTTCTGTGATCATTCTTGGCTCATGGCATGGAAAGACAATGACTTAGAGATGTTGCAGCTCTGCAATAAAAATAGAAAAGGCATTCAGAATGAGAGGCAGAATTCTAGCATAATTTGAATTTCTAAGTAAACTCAAGTTGAATTGTTTCCTATTTTTCTGAATTGGAAATTGTGATGATCCATCTTGCCATCAAGATTTTGGAGGATATTTTTTTCCTGAGGGATTTATTTCCTGTGGCATCACAGGTGCTGCAGATCCAACCCTGCTGGGGATGCTCATACCTGGAGATAACCACCTCTAACACCACGGGTCACACCACCTCCACGTGGACATCTCCCTGGAGCAGATACCAACAAACCACTGCTGTTTATTTGAGGTTCCTCACTGGAATTCTGCTCCAGGAAGTCTTGGGAGCTCCATGCCCCCTCTCTAGCTGATCTCGTGTGCAGGTGGGGAAGCTGTGTATGAGTTTGATGGCTCTTGTCTGAGTTTTGAAGGAGAAAAAGCAAAATGAAGTCCTATATCTCCTGCTATATGACCTGTTTTGCCACCTCCAACTTGCCTCTTGCTGGAGGAGACAAAGAGTGGAGGAAAAGGGAGATTTTTCATGTCTATATTCCTAATTTTAATTATTTCTTTTTAATTTTAATTTTTTCTTGCAACAAGTTGAATCTTTTAATTCCCAGACTCCTACTTTCTTGGCCCCAGTGAGCTCGACCTGGATGTGGCCACTGGGTCCTGACCATCTCTTACACCTTCTGAAACATCTATTTTCTACATCTTTAAAGGCTCACTGAGTAAAACTACTCTACATCAACACCATAACCTGTTCCCAGCATTCAATTTAATTATAAGCCCTTCAATTAAAAAAATAAAAGACCCAATCCCCCCAAAAAACAACCATAAAGGTTGAATTATACCAGTTCTATTTTAATCAGAGCAATGATTTCCCATCTAATTACATCCCTTCACAAGAAATAGTCACAGATCCGAACCAAATAAATAGAAAAACAATTTATTTTTTTAAAATAAATAAAAATAAAATTAGAAAAAAAAAATAAATAATTTTAAAAAAAACCCCAAGTTTTAAAGCCCTAGAACAGACCTGAAGTTGTTTCATTTCATTTGATGAGAATAATGGGTTGGTTTGCTTATAATAAATTTTATTATATTCTTAAATATTCTTTAAATATTCTCATTATGTCCTTACCTTTAAGTGCAGAGTAGGTTTTGGGAAATGCCATTGTTACTTAGCAACCTTGACTAGTTTTGGAAATATTTTCATGTTTTTTATTATTTATTTGGGGAGAATAAAGAGAATATAAACAGAAATGGTGTGTTTTTCATAAACAAGAGCAAAGCCTGTATTTCTCAATTCAAGCAACTTCATTTAAGATTAAAAGGAAACAACAATCACAATGATGGAGAAATTCTCCAAGAATTAAATCATAAAAATGAACATTTTCAACTTGTAAATCTAAAATGAATTGGAACTGCCAGATGAACTGGGCTGGGAAGAGTTGGTTATATTTAATATTGTGATATCCATCAGGCAAAATGACATCTCTTTTTAATTCTGTGGGCTGCATATATCACAGCAGGCAGGTTTATCAGGTCAGGAGGAAAAGGATGTGGGTGATGCCCATGTGTGTTAAACAGAATGGAAATCCCAGTTATAGACATTTAAGTATTCAGTTAAATAATAGAACCAAAAATAAGTATATTGGGCTTTGCAGAGGCTGGAAAAAGAAAAGTGGGAGTTCATATTAACACTGGGTGAGATAATTTTAATGGCATTCCCTCCTTGATGTGTTGATTTATATTTATATATATATATAAATATATATATAAAAAAGCTCTGAGTATTTATATATATATATTATAAATTTATCAT
>NW_010315359.1:0-16680 GCF_000700745.2 Antrostomus carolinensis
GCCCTTCTCTGGACACACTCCAGCACTTCCACGTCCCTCTTGTAGCAATGTCCTTCTTGTGTTCCACAGCACAACCGTCTTCTCTGGTTTGTCATTGCTATTTCTCCCAGAGCAGCACTGGAGAACGAGAGGTGACACAGAGACTGTGACCTGCTGAATTACACAAACACCTTCCCGATGTTGCCATGGGCTCCAGAGCATCCCTGCCATACAGACATCCCAGCCTCTCTGTCGCTGTGCCACAGCAACAACTGCAGCAGCAACAACTGCAAAGCACATCCAGCAGCACATCAAAGCTGTTCCCATTGCATGTTCCCTGTCCCCCATGGCTCAGCATCACTATAGAAGTAACTCAGGTTATCACTGCTTCATTCCACCCCTGTATCTGGCATTGGCCAGTGGGGAATAGCCTCTCCTGGCTCAGGCTGGGCAGCCCCTCTCCAGATCCTGCACACACACACTTGCCAGCACAGCATCCAGGCCTGTGCTCAGCTCCGATTTCTGCACAGAAAGGGACCGTGTGGCCATGGGCCACGGCTCTGCAACGCGTCATTGCCCCAGCCCTGGAAGGAGCTATTCCAAGGTGTAATTGTTTATGGCACACGTTGATGGCTCTCAAACCAGCTTTCACGTAAAGCTGAATGCCTCTGCTTCTGTTCTGTTAAGCATGGCTGGCTCTGTGATTACACTGAAAATAAGTCATTTTTCTGAGCTGGAGCTTTCTTCTCCTCTCCTCAAAGTAGGGCTGGAGTCTACAAACACTGAGTGGCATGCTCCTCCCTGCTTCAGCCACTGTGGCTAGCGTGCCAGGCAAGCTCTGTTGGGCACACAGGTCTGATCCCTGCTGCTGTCTCTCTTGTTCCTGTTTGTGCGTTTGCTGGCAGTCTTGGCCCTCAAGGCTTGGTGTCTTCCCTGGCTCCTGGACAACATGTTGGACCTGCCTCAGCAGTGGAGGGGAACTACGCTCACTGAGACTGCCCAAGGGCCTGCCCCAGCCAGTGTGTCTAGCAGCAGAGCTCACACACAAAGGCGCCTTTTCTCTGTTGCAGGGTAGACTCCTAATAAAAAAAAAAAAGAAGGGGAAAAAATCATATGAGATTTGGAGGTTCTCTGGGGACAGGACAGAGAGAGTGCAGGAACAACAGCCACATTGATAAATTCCCCATTTCCTGAGGCTGGACAAGGAAGGAGGAACCTCCACAGTGGCAGCACTGCAGAGCGGTGGGGGCTGGAGATGGCAACTGGGCCAGCTTTGGGGGGAGATGGCCCATGGGGCGTGCAGGCAGTGTGGGCAGAGCTGGCAGGGACAAGCTGCGAGTGAGATAAGCCTGCAGAGGTTCAGCTTGAAGACATTCTCTCCTGTTAGTAAAATGCCTATTGTCTTTCTGCCATGCCCCCCCTCCCAAGGGGGCTGATAAGCACAAAGGGTATGAAGAAGAGAGGAAAAAAAAATGGACTTGCCCAGTCTCCACGTGTGGTACGGAAACACAGGCAAAGCACGGTTTGCAGGTCAATACAATAGCTCTTCCTAGGCTAATCTGAACATGTTTTATACACAGCCATAGCGGCGAGCAGGAGTGGTAATGGCAGCGGAGCAGACAGATTGCTGCTACCCAGGTTACAAAAGGACTTTTATTTAATTATGCTCAATTTGCTTTCTCTGCCTCTGGATTCCTGCACTGCTGGCACAGGGCTCGCCAATGCCTGGTGCCCAGAGGCAGCAGCAGGCAGCGAGGCAGTGGATGCCCACGCCATGGGGACCTGCGCCGCGGCTGCCCAGGACCCCTCACACACCAGCAAGCTTCCCGGACACCGTGTGTGGGTGAAGCCCATGCCCCTCCTGGCTCGCTTGGCTCAAGCCCGACCCTGATTTTATCGAGGCTGTGGCACCTGGCAGAGATGGCATGCGCTCCACTGCCTTCTATTTTTAAGACTTCCCTTTGAGCATGTGCATGGGGTAGCTGTTGTCCTCATGGGTCTCATTGGGGTGATGGTGAGGGTCAGCTGATGGCAGAATGCTGACCCCTGCTCTGAGACAGAGGCATCCAGAAGAGTCACAGGTCCAAGGACAGCCAAGGCCAGCTGGGACCGTGGAGTTCCACCTGGCTGTACCACCCAGACTAGAAGGCTTCACACTGCAGTTTCGCTGTACTGAGGCTCTCCCAGCAGTTAGACCAGGGACAGGGTGGGAGGAGGTCTGTCCAGGGTGCCCTTGTGCAGCGAGGGAGCTGGCAGCCCCCTGAGACCCCCGGTGCTGCATCAGCCACCAGCAGCTCAAGGACTCAGTGGGGGAGTGGGGACATAGCGCTAGTGCCCCTGAGTGCCTCCCACAGTGACGCCAGGCCGGGCCATGCCCAGGCTCAAAGCACAGACTGAGGACTAGGGCAATCCCAACGGATGGACAGACAGACAGCCCTGGGTCTCACCGCTCGCCCCACTCGAGGCATTGCTGGATGAGCCCTGATTTTGCTCCTGGAGGCTGGAGGTCTGGTGCTGGGCCCCAGCCAGGGGTCTCACCCGGTGGGTGCAGGCTTTGGGCTGAGAGAGGGGGCAGAGGAGAACGGGGAATAGCTGTTTTTTCTCACCACAGTTCCCATTTCCGCCGCTTGTGGCCATCCCCACAGTCCGAAGCCAAATCACAGCTTTTAAAGGTGCTGGTTTTGCTCCTCTGTTAGCACACTTCATCTCTGACTCACTTCCTTTCCCACCGCCTCTGGTCACTGGCAAATGCTGAAGGAGGTCCCTCTGAGAGCTCCCGGCCAGGAGGCTGGCAAAGCAGCTACTGGCATGCTTTGGTCTCTTTTCTTCAGCACAAGCAGTTTCAGGAACTGGCCAGGTCACAGACAACACAAGCTGAGGTTCAGGATATACCTGTGCTGCCCTAAGCCCTGTCCCCCACCCATGGAATTCTTGGGAGGAGCAAGCCAACACTAACCAGTGCTCGTGTTCATTTGTTTCCTTTTATTGTTGGCTTTGAGCTTGTGAGCTCTTGGCCAGGATGTTTGATTTTTTTTTTGTCTGAAGCATCTGGAAACCCTGAGAATTTTGGACAGTGCAGGTAGTTGTCACAACGTATCGGTAATCCATCCCTGCCCTTTCAAAGACAGAGGATCTTGGCAGGGCTGAAGTTTTTCACCAAGGAAGCTTCTAATAGATGCTTGAAGCTCTGGCTAAGGATACATTAATTAATCTTTGGGGCCTCCTGCCAAGCAGTCTGGCAGAGCAGCTCTCCTCCAGCCAGGTACAGAGTGGTGGAATGACATCCCTGAGGTAACCGACAGCATGGGTGGCAGGTCTGGGGATGGGACTCTTGAGCCTTCCAGGCTGCTGGCAGGAAGCTGGGCTGCTCCTGCGCGAGCATGACTGGGGACACTGGTGCCAAAGGACCTGGCAGTGAGCCCGCTGCCGAGCATTCCGTCTCCAAGGTGGGCATGGGCTGCCCCAGTGTTGGTGCTTGGACCCTTCTGCTACATCTCCCTGGTGTGGCGATAGGCAGTGTCCCCACTCCCCCAGGGAGTCACGCTGGTCTCCAGCCGCTGCCTGCACTCTCTTTGAGAGGTGGGAGAAATTTTGAAGGACCCACCAGCCCCCAGTGGGTTTTCTCTGCCCTGTGAGCCCCAGGCAGGACAGAATGCATTTTTTGTCATGCTCAAAAAAAATCACATGAAGCCTGCTTGCTTTTCCACCTTGATTTATTATCAGCTTTGACAAGCTCTGTCTCTTGGCTCCTCCGATACTGCCAGCCGTGTCTAATGCTGTTGATTTGATCATATATCTAATCTGGCTTTCTTGAAAATGCCCAGTATCTCAGAGCTGCTGTTCTCCTACTTGAACCATCTTCCTTCCTTGCCTTCTTTCTATCTTTCCCAGCTGGGGCCAATCTGTCCGGGAAATAGTCCAATTTACTTCCATCTGATGGGAGCGGATCCCAGCTCCATTCCCTTCATCTACTCTGGAGTCAAAATCAGCCTAAGTCATTATTTTGAAATCCTTAGTTTTCCTCCTCTGCATTTTTGCTCCTGGTTTTCTCCCTCAGTGGAGGCACTGGTGAAAATACCTCTAAATGCCTCTTCCTTTGGGGTTTTCACAGAGCAACCACCACCTACTCAGTGCAACACAGACACTTGAGGTCTGGACAAGATGTTCCCCACTATTTAGACCCTCTCATGGTCTGAGGAGGAGCACCAGTGTCCCATGTTACACACAACTGAAACTAGTGTGCCTGGGCCAGGACTAACTCTCTCTGCAGGCACTTCCTGAGGGCCAGGGGCACCTTGAGCCCCTCAAGCCTGGTGTGCAGCATTCGGTACCCTCGGGCACGCGCCTCCCATGGCTGCCAGTTGCTGTGTGGGGAGGCCGGGGTCTCCATTACACAGTGGCATATTGCTAAAGGACCTCTAGGCCCTTCTCTCTCTGTCAGCGCTTGCTGGACAGGACAAGGAAGGGCCTGTCTGGGCTCACTGTCATCCTGGGTGCAGATTTGGTGTCAGGCATCAGCTGGCCTCAACAGCCCTGAGCAGCCCCACCTGGAGCCTCCACCCACACCTTTGGCCAGGAGCTCATTTAAGCCCAGGGCTGGGCACTCAGATCTGGTTTGGGCCATGCTGTAGTTGCTGTTCTCTAGCCTGGTCTCTGGCCTTGCCTTCTGGATGGACTATAGGCACCTCATCTCCTGCATGGGCTTGCTGATGGCATGTTAAGAGCTTGTCTCCAGTCTTGTCTGTAGTCCTGTCTCCTGGATGGGCTTTGGACCTGTGCTTGTCTCTGGTACTGTCTTCTTTTGCTCCTCATGGGACCCCCTGGATGGACCCTGGACCTGGTGCATTGCTTGCCTTGCCTGGGGCTGTTGATGGACCCTGTCACCAGTGCCTGTCTGCCCACCATGGTCAGACCCTGCTGGTGAGGGCTTTGCCTGAGCTGGGGCTGCCCTCGCTGCTTCCCCTGCTCAGCATGGGGAGAAAGAGTCACCACGGCTGCATGGCTGGTGTCCTTCTGCTCGGCTGGGGCTGCAATCACTGGGCTCAGCCCCCCAGGACTGTGGTTTAACTGGAGCCATTAACTGGGGCCAGTGTTGCACATCCAGGGTCTCTGGATGCAGCATGAGCTTGTCAACAGTATTTCCTGATCCAAAGCACTGCAGCTTCAGCCAGGCTTTGCTTTGAGGGTCTTTAGACTGAAGGAGACTGTCTCTACTGTAAAAGACCTTGCAGGAGAGGGTGAGGCAGAGGCTGTGTCAGGACCCAGGAGACATGGCCAGCCTAGGGCGCAGGGCTTCCCCAGCAGCCCCCGGACTGTTGGCACCGTGAAAGTGGGAACCTTGGTGCTCTGATCATCTTGTGTGAGGAGATCATGGTGGAGGAGTCCCCCAGATGGAAACATTGCAGGTGTTCCAACCACGCATGGAGCTTCACCCAGAGCTTGCCCGTGTTTAAGGCAGAGGCCCACTGCTACGAGACCTGGGTCTCCTGCTGCTGCTCACTGGAGGCTGGGGCTGTGTCTGCAGATCCACAATCAAACGGTTGGATCTATTGGCCCCAAGAAGCATCATCAGGCAAGGCAAAGGGCAACTCCTTGCACTGGCTCTGGAACAGCTACATAGAGAGGCAAACATGGCCTGTCAAGGAGTGCAGAGCATGGCTGCATGGGGCCTGCAGGCAGGAAGAGTTGGATGTGTCCTGCAGAGCGGCTGGGAGCTGCAGGTGAGTGATGTGGGTGTACTTGAGAAGCTGTTGGGACATCCTTCTCTTGCTGGGTGGGTCTTCAAGCCTTACAACCACAGCAGCACTGGCTATCTGTGTCTCTGCCATCCTGGGCAACTGAAACTGTTAACTTGTCTCTGAGGAAGTGCTCCCAGCTTGCATGACTTGGGGTTTCCAGGGCATTGCTGGTCACCATGAGGTGGCACAGGAGGTCCTGCTAACCCAGCCAGGGGTGGCCCTTGTGCAGCTCCCTGGGATCAGAGCCCTGCACCTGAAAACCAGTACAACCCTCCTTTGGGGGTCATCTAGGAAAGGAGGCTTCCAGCACCCTCACCTGGGCACAGGAGGGGAATGGGGAGGCCAGACCGATCCCCGCTTTGGGACACAGAGTTCAGGGTGATCTTAGCAGGCGTGTAAGTCAGTGCTTGTGAAAATAACAAAATGGCCAGTGCAGCTGGTTGGGCATTGCAGGTAACGCTGCATCCATGTGGCCCGCAGTCAAAAGTGCTTTAAGCTTGTAAGCAAATGAATGCAGACCTGTAGCAATGTCCAGCCCTCCTAAAGGAGGGGAGACAACATGGTGGAAAGCAGGGAGAGCCAGAGGGAATGTGCTCACTCGTGTGCAGGCTGAAACGTTCCCATTGAGTGCAAGGGGTCTCTGGGCTTCGGTTGCTGCGCTGCCCACAGAGGACAGGCTGGCACACCTGAAATGGTCACTGAGCTTTTTCTAACTTGATAGTGGTGAAAAGAGAATTGCTGTTGAATTGTCTAGTTTATGGATCCACGAAGTTAATTAACCATGATTGATAAACCACTGCCAGAATGAACCGTACCGTGGGCTTATCTGTATAATCCCTGTTTGTGTGTTTAAAGACTGATAGGAGAGCTAAAAAAAAAAAAAATCCAGACAAAAAGATAAGGCTGAAGATGCATGGTGATGTCTTGGAAATTTAATTTAGTGGGGAAAATATCCCTTTTAAAACTACATTATTAACTGCTGTCAAGTGACAGCCATTTGGCCTTCACATGCTGTAGATGAATTCAGCCAAGTTGCATCAGACCTCTCTCGAATGCGCGGTGTGTGCTGCTAACCAGTCTTCTTCCCTGGCGCTCTGGGTGCATAAAATCTGCATGATTGCTTTGCGATGGGGCTTGTCAACAGAGACTGCAGCTGGGGTTATGAATCACTTTAATTTGTCGTGTGAGAGGGTTTCACACCAATATCTCTGGAGGGAAAATGCTGGAAAGTTGGGGGAGGGAGGAGAGGGGATGTCAGCTGCGACCTCCCCCCCTGCCCCAGTACTTGATGGAAATATTTCTCCCTCTCCACCAGCTAATGACTAGTCCTAATTTAATAGAATGGAGTGAAGTGGCCAACATAAAATATATGTGTTTTGTTTTCACATCTGAGTCTAACATGGCCACAAGTCATAGTCTGAAATGATTGGGGGCGTTATCAGTCACACAATCTGACATTTTGCCAAAAGGTCTCTTTTGTCTCTGCTGTGAAGTGTGAAAACAAGGGATGCTATTTCTTGTGTTCTGTAAAGAAAAATGTGGGCTGCAGAGTCTTAAAGAGCCATTAGATTAAGGAAACCAAAGAAGGAAAGAAAAATCAAGACCTCTTCCTTCCAATAGTCACACAAATGCTGGACCTCTAGGGACAGTTAATGGAAAACATTTTTAGGAAGCACCTGAAAAGCTGCCATGGAAATTTCCCAGCTCAGCCGTCATATTGTCTCCTGCATTGTTTACTGTGATAATCTTGAGGGGAAAAAAAAATCAAAGAATAACTTTTAAAAAAAATTTGTATTTATTTATTCAGTTGTCATTAATAACAATAAAAATGAAATTACCCACCCCTGACTCTTGAGTTCCCTTGACACTTAGTTAAAGTACACAATTATGCAAAATAGGCAGACTCCCACTGCACGTTATCCCAAGCAGCAAAAGCGTAAACCAAACATAAGCCCCTCCACAGAGACAAATTACTCACCCATCAAAAGAATTGCTCACTGTGGACAAGTAGACTTCTACAAGGTTGATTTTAAGTGTGCAGATGAATGTTACAGCTGGTAAGAATTCATTAGTCAATGACTCTGCAGCAAAGGAAAAGATGAGGAAATGTAGATTTGTTTTTCCTAAGTGGAAAGGGTTGTGCTGCTTGAAAAATGAAATGCCCTATTCTCTTACTGTTTCAAATCAGGAAGGTGTTTGATTGTGTGTGTTTAAGCTTACAATTAGCCCTCTTGAAATTAAAATAATTATTTGTTTTCTTCAATAGAGTTGCATTGTTAGACATCTTGCAAAGACAATTGAAAAGAGGGACAGTGAGTGCAAAGGTGCAATACAAATGCCTTTTTTTTTTTTAAACACTCTTCTGCGACATGCTGCCATTCCTCTCCTGTTAGGTACAGAGCCAGGGATCTGTGTGGCCACCTTGCAATCTGTCGGTTTTGTGAATCTGTTGGCATTTGCCAACATCAGGGCTGATTAACATGCTATTGAAAAGCATCCCCTCCTGGTCCTGAGCAGACAGCCCAGCCCTTCAGCTCTTCCCAACAAATTACTCATCTGGCCTTGCAACAAGCAGCTCCCCACAGCAGCTTCACTGCAATCCTGGTAAACAACATATGTGAGGATGAGCTGGTGAAGCTGCTGTAAAGGCATTTGCTGCTTTCAAATTCCAGCTCCCGCGTCATGCGCAGACCTGCTGTTCCAGCAAGCAGAGCCCACCTGTTGGCAGTGAAGGCAGCACGTGAGTGTGTGGTGACTGCAAAGGACCCCTGGGTCCCTCTGTAGGAGGATGATCAGATGCTGCAGCAGCAGAGCTCCTCTGGGCATCTGGCTGCCTACCTCAGGCTGAAGCCTCTCTTGTGGCTAGCAGGCAATGCTCACAATGTCTGTGTCTTGCACCGTTACTGAGTGCCACGCAGAGGTAACGCTAACCAAAACTGTGCTGGGACCAGCTTCCTCCACTAGTTGGTATTTCCTAAATCTGTTCATTCTTTGGTTGCTTCTTCTGATACTTTCTTCCCCCCCCCTCTGCAGCCTGTGTCCACGGAGGATACGCACATGAAAGGAAGGAAGAATTGGCCCCTTAAGGAGGAAGCAGACATTGGCTTTTTTTGTCTGATTCTGGAACAAAAAGCTCCAGCCAGGAGCTGTTCTGATTAGGTTTAGTGTAAAGCAGATGCAAAGTTTCATACAACAAGTGAAGTGGCATAGGGAAAGGGATATACTTTTACATGCTGTCTTTCCCCATCTCTTGCATGGGATCAGAGCTCTTAGATCTGAAGCTGATTAAGTGTGAGACCCCAGCACAATAACAGAAATATTGGCCACTAGTTTCTTAATAATCATCTGGGAGCTGAAGTGTGATGTTCACTTGAAATACAGGCCACAAAGAAGCTCTTCCCATTTTTTACTCCTCACCATTTTCTATCTTAGAAAGAATGAAAGAAAAACAGGTTTGCTAATCGTGCCAGATCTGGAGGCAAGAGGTACATTTACATTCAAAACCTTGCATGAACGTACCACGGCAAGAGTTTCCAAGCAAGGCAAAAGCTAGTGAGTGAAAGAAGTTGGACAATTACACTCATTTGTCTGCCTTGTTTTAATTAAAATAATTCAGGCAAGGCCAACTGTATTACTTGGATTCTCTAAGGTATAATTTAGGCATGAGATGTTTACAATCAACCCTTATTTGCATCAACTGGGAGGAAAACATAGGATCTGTTGGATATTTCAACTGGTGGGTTAATTACTAGTTTAACCACTAATATTTATTCAACCTTCTGCATGTGAACAACCATTGGGCCAGATCCTGCCACTCTTGCTACTGCGCTTACTCCGCATGTTTCCTGTAAACGTGAGAGGAGTGCTGGGCAGGGCCCTGTGAGTGGGGTTCTTGTTTTGCTTCGGTGAGTTGGTGTCAGAGATGGGTGTCTGACCAAAAGCCCTAGAAATGTTAGATCTGCTGGGAACAACGTGCCCTTCCTTCTTGCAGTCCCAGGAATGAGCTTAAACAAAGACACTGTTTAATATGGGCCATGCTCTGTCCTTCCTGCTAGTGATGACTGTTGAACTGCTTAGCAAGCAGCTTGATAAAATCAATGGGATCGCTTGTGAGATAAGAAACCTCCAGGTGTGTGTGAGGAGCTCAGGGTCTGGGCCCGGACTCTTTCATGAGGGTAGCACAGAGAAGTCTCAACACTGCTAAGCAAGGCTAAAATGAGCAAGGCAATTGATTGACAGTTTTGATTGAAACCAGAAGTAAGTTTTGCTGGTTTTTGTTTTGTTTTTTTTTTTTTTAAACCCAGGCTTAAACAGACATCACTTAAAAGAAGAACATTGATCGAAAGATAAACCCAGTGCATGAGAGGACCCTGAAGGTGGAAAGTACCATTAAGTAGGTTAAAGGAGCCTGCCCTTGTATGACAAGCTGCTCTCTGTGCGAGAGGACAGAGAGCACAGAGAGGGAGATAAGAAGATTATGAGGTCAGATTCCAGGTTACAGAAACCTTGGTGGCTCGCTCTGTCTTGGGCACCTCTGTGTGGGTTGCAGGAGAGAGCCTAATGAGTGCCAGCTGTGATGGTTCTGGTGCTGCTTGCACCTCTCCTCTGGGAAATGACCCAAACCTGTCAACTAATTCCTATATGCCCATGGCTCTCTGGGTGGCTACTTAGCTGCCTGGCCTGAAAGGACTTGCTAGCAGGGAGGAGAAAGGCCCTATATTTCATAACACGTCCTGAAGTCACCTAGTGAAATGTGTGTTTTCCCACCATGACCTCTGACAGACCCTTGGTCCCCTCCCCCAGCCAGTGGGATGGCCAAGGCACTTGCCTGGGGGGGGGGTGGGGGGTGGAACAGCACCGGGCTTGGCCCCGAGCACTGGGGGTTGGGTGGCCCTGCAGAGCAGGAGGGACACCAAACCAAGTCCTGTCCCCGAGAGGGGTTTTGCTGCTAATTGCAGGAGGTGAAAGTCAACAGGTGGGAAATCTCAGGTTCAGGTCGGGGAGGATGCAAAATCTGATGGAGCCCAAATCTGACCCGATGGTGTGAGTGAACTGGGTTTGCATCTGTTCAGCCTCCAGTGATCAAATCCTCCCAAAACACACCTTGTCTCTAGAGGCAGAGGAGCTCAGCACCCAGGCTGTCACCTTAAGCGCAGGACCAGTACATGCAGCTCATTAGTCCTCATTGTTATTAAAGCTCATTATTGCTCTCTCTTCAGATGAACACCATGAAGAGTTGATGCTGTTTCCCTTGGCTTTCCAGGGCTAACCAGGCCATTTAATTCAATGAAGCTGTTGCTCCACACCCTGTGTAAGTGGCTACATCATTTACATTGAACTCAGGTAAGATGACACTGTTATGTGTATGATTCCTTCTGCCCTTGTGGGGTAGAAGACACTGGGAAAAGAGAGTGCCCTGTGACATCCATGACCTCTGAAATACACAGCACACCTGTGGACAATGTAATACGTGGATATGAAAATAGCAAAGACTGCTGCTTAGATAGAAAGATGGGACATCTGACATTCAAGGATAAAAGTACCCCAATCTTTAACTGTATGGTGTTTACATTTTTAAAAAGAGTGAATGCTGGAAGGTCATTTTAACTATTTAGGCTGTTTGATTACCTTTTCTTTTTGACTTTATTTTTTTTAATAACATTGAAGCCACTGAGGTAAGTCAAATTGGTTGGAATTAACAAGGGTAGTGTGGGCTGTAATAATATATTTACAGCCTGGTGATTGTACTGTGGGAAGGAAGGGAAGGGGATTAAATCCCTGTTTGGTTTAAGCTGCATTTTAGTGCAGCCAGTTCTTCAGTAGTACACAGTTAAAAATGTAGTCTGTCAAATCCCGCTGACATATTTTGGCAATAGATATTTCCTCTAATTGAAAGCAATTGTTGTGTTGTAAGATTTCCCCCTTTCCCATTTGTTTTGGTTAACGGGTGGTGGTGGCCTGTCTACTTAGGCACGTATTGAGCAACTGCTCACTGGAAAGTTAGCATATTGCAAAGAGTGCGGCACGATCATGCCTGACTTCATAAGGAAAAACTTCCTCCAGGCTTTGGCAGAGGATATTTGAACAAAGCTGGTAGGATCAGCCTCGCTAGTTGTTATTGCAGGGCTTTGCTGTTTGGGTCAGCTTGGGCCTTCTGTGAGAATCCCGGGGTAAGAACCAGGCTCGCTTCCAACGCAGCCATGCTTTGTTTTGAACAGTCAGCATGGCCCTGCTGTGAGTCCCACGAGGGGATGCTCTGCTTTATGTTGCATTCACTTCCTTTGCTTGGAGCAAAGCTCCGCATCCTGTGCTGCTGGAGCGCAGTCAAGACGTGCGGGCCCATGCGGGGGGCCTGACGCAGACTAGACGTGGCTGGACCCTCTGGGGTCAGGTGCTGTTGCTGCTTGGGCAGGAGCTTTAGTGCTGTGGGTGGGCTGTGCCCTGCAGCCCTCGAGGGGCTTAACAAGCCCCTGCTCTGTCAGTCCAGGCAAAATGGTGCTAAAAGCCCTGGGGGCTGCAGCGACTGCACCAGCACTGCAGCGTCCTGCGCCCCTGGACCCCCGCTCTGCCGGCTGGCCGCCCTGCCACAGTGTGATATGAGCTGGACAGTGGCATGTGCAGCTCTTGGGACCTGGTGGGGAGCAGTCACTGGGCACTGACAGGGCGTTGAGGCTGGTGCTGGGAAGGGACCTGCAGAGCAGTGCTTGTGCACCACTGTGCTCGGGGCTCGCATCCTCCCATCTCTGTGTTCCAAGAAACACACCTGTGCTGTCCTTGCAGGACATCAGTCGAGGCACTTGGTCTTGAAACACCCTTTATCTGACAACCCTCTGAAGCTCAGAGAGGTGCTATGCACCTCAGCTTCCCCAGAGGTCAGAGCAGGACTGGATGAAACCTTCCTTTACCCTATAGTCATATCGAGCCTGATCATCCATCAAGAAACCTGCTCAGGCTGGTGCTGGTCAGGATCCAGCCAAAGAGGGGATTTATGCTGCCGTACACACCTGCAACCATGTCTGCCTGTGATGCCTCATGGTCTGAGTTGACGAGGGTCGGGTATGGACAAGAGCCTGTTAGTGTAGTGAGGCTGGGACTCAAGGGGATTTTGTCTTCATGGACCACTAGGCTCAGCACATGCTAAATTTTCCCCAGAGCAGAGTTGGAGAACACATTTGAGCTCACCAGCTATGTTTCCAGCCCTGACTGGTGTGAAGCTGGGGGAAGTGAGTGCTGAGCCCTTTCTAAGCCTCTAAAGAACATAAAAGCTACAGGTCACCGAGGAGACCTGCAGGAAACTGGGGAACCTGCTGCTTTTGCATCCCAGCTTTCCATCCACAGTGCCTGGGTCAAAGCCCAGCACAGGCTACAAAAGACACATTTTTTTTTTTTTTTTTTGTAATTGCCTTGTGATAAACCTCCTGGTCTGGAAAATCCTGCCATTACTGTGTGTGTGAACTTTCACCAGCACCGAATCTGTCATTAACCTAGAAGGAGACCTTTTCATGCTCACAACCTCTGTCTGCACAGCTCCTCTCTGGAGGCGAATCCCTCACGGTGAACACGTCAGCCGGTTGCATACTGCAGACAAGGTTATGACTGCATTACATACTCTGAAGGGAGCAATGCTCTGTATTACTCTGGAAAAGGTTCATCTTTGAAAACAAAGAGGCTTGAGGAAAAAAAGTGTGATTTTACTCAGAAGGTGCCTCAGGTCCCCATAAATCCCTCTCCTCCTTTCTCAGACCAGGGCTGGAGGCTGGCAGCAGAGTGGCAGCGGAGTGTGCCGTGCCGGAGCGATTCCTGCTACAGCCGTTTGCAGCGAAGCCTGAGACTACACCAGAGTGTGTGCTTAGATTAAAGGACATTTGGGAAGGGACCTTGCCTTAATCTTTCTGCTAAGCACCTAGCAGACTCCCTAGCAGTGTGCTAAATCATTAGTAACAACAGTAATGATAATCTGGCCTCCTTCTCCGAGAGCAGTGCCTGCAATACAGATTAATAACAATAAAATAGGGACTTGGTCCACACTTATCCAAAAATACACCAAGGCTTGCCAGTCAGTCTATTTCCAAGCTGTCTGTTATTTCTGAGTGCCCTGAAGTGCCTTAGTGAGCACTTGGCTGATGCATCCAGCCTGATGACACACAGCACTAACAACTGACTGGACAAAGGCAGGGTGGCAAGGCAGGACTGGAGAGCATCAGATGAGTGTGATGATCAGGGGACAGCTCTTGTTCAGGCAATGATTTCCCTTAAGTGTTCCTCATCTCCTTCTCGGCTCCCCTTGCATTTCCCTGCTGCATGGCTCCTCTGTGTTCGGAAATGCCACTCCAGGGAGAGCCCTGTCTTGTCTGGCTCTGGGCTGGGCCAGTGGAGACCAAGCAGGACAGCTCTGCTCGTGCATACCTCTTACCCTCTTCTCTCTGATAACTGCTAGAGGCCTCTCTCAGGATGGGGAGAAGGCATGAGTTGGACCTCTGCTCTGATGCAGTGCAGCTATTCAATGACCATTTTCCATCAGTATGGGTTTCTGAGAGGGAAAGCAAGTGGCCGAAGGATTCAAAACATGTCTGGTAAGTGTTTGTGAATGTACATTACAGTCTCCTGCCAACCTGCCCTGCAATCATGTAGAAAATGACCAAAATAGCACACTTAGAGGCAAAGAGTGAAGGAGATGAGGAGAAAGGAAAAAAAAAAAAAAAAAGGAGGGCTGGTTGGGTAGAAGCAGAGGGACCTTCTGCCCTCTGTGCAGCAGCAGCCGGGGCTCTCCCTGCAGCAGTTCCTGTGTTGGCTTTTTCTCTGCCAGGGCACGCAGTGACCCCTCTGTGGTGGCTGGTCCCTGGGTCTCGCCTCTGCAGGGGGACCATGCAGGGCAGAGGAGGGTGGCTGGCCACTCCAAGTGTTGCCTCGTGCCGCCCAGTCAGGCCTTCTTGATGCGCTCCATGTCTCAAGCAAGGGCACAAAGCATGTTGCTCTTCCCAGGTGCCAGCTCCTGAGCCAGCCCTCTGCGCAGACCCCACAGGGTCCCACCGCTGCCCTGCTGCCAGCTGCTGGGGTTTGCAGAGAGCTCCAGTCAAACCCGGCCTTCTCCATGTGCGCAGGTGAACTCTTTTCCCAGATCCATAGAGCACTTTATGGTTACCTTGCAGATAAACTCTGCTAAATAAATAGATGTTTATACTCCCTGTATTAAACAGATTAGATCCTGGTTTTTGACAATGTTGAGTCAATACAACCTGAGTAATTGCATGAGTAACTCATGTTTCCCCTAAAGGGAAACTGTTCTCGTGTAAATATATTTATTAATAATTAAAGTGTTTTTGAGTTCTTGTGCACACAGCCCCTCTCCCCCACAGAGATGTCTGAAAGGCTGTTATATTTAAACACAAGCAGGAGTCAAATGGGAAGGGATTTTGGCAGGGGGGTGATGGTCTATGGCAAGAGGCATGATGTGGTTTAATTTTGACCTTTTTTTTCTTTGTGAACAAAAAATAATGGTGAGATCTGTGTATGAGAGATTTAAAAACCTCTACTACTCCATTAGGAGCATTACCCTGAAATACTCACTGGAGCTTCTAACAGCCCAGATAATAGGAGTGGGAAATCATTTCTGGAAAATATTCCCCTCAAAGCATTTTACCAGAGGATTGTTTCCTAACAACAACAGCAATAAAATCTTTGTCAAATAATCCTTCAATACCACAAATATTTTGGCTTTAATTGTATCAGTGTAGATAACTGCTCAGCATTGGAAATGGGAGTCAGAGCTCTTGGGGAATTTTTTTCTGAATACTGGATACCTTTGGGTAAGTCACACATTTTTCTATGTTCTTTGGCCTATTTTTTTTTTTTTTAACTGCCTGTAATCTGGAACCTAATTTGATATGCCTTCAAAGGCCAATTTCACATTGGAAGATGCTCTACTATAAGGATAAGCAGCCATAAGAAATCCTAAAATAGGCAGATTAAGGGTTTGGGATCATGGGGGTTTATTTCTATGCAATTAAAGACATGATCACATTAAAAAATTGCTAACTTGTATTTAAAAAAAAAAAACAAAACCCAAACCAACAACTGGGAGTCCCACATTTAAAACCAGCTAATAACTCTATTAATTAAAGATATGATTAGCAGAGACAATAAGTGAGATAGCATGAAAGCACAACATTTAACTCAATGCACATTTTTGGTGGACATGGCGTGGCCAAGGCAGTTGTGTATTAATTAATGCTCTGAAGAGAGTGAGGACAGGAAGGGGGTGAGGGAAAATGACAGGTGTAGAAATGCGATTAGACAACAACAGAGGATTTTTCTCTCCAGAACAGAAGTAATGCAGAATCCTCTTCAGCCTTGCTAACATGTTTTGTGTAATGAAGATACATGCCATGAGAACAGCCAGGGCAGCAAGGCTCAGCCTGGGGGAGGAAAGGGCAGGACAGCTTTCCAGGACTTGCCTGCAGAGCATTTCCAGGCCATTATGACCAAAATGCCAGCCTTGGTGTCCCACCCTTGCTTTAAATGCTGCTGGCTGTTTGTGGATGGCAAGGTGCCTCCACACTCAGCCCTTACCAGAGGACCTGTTCTGTTACACTAATGTGCTGCAGAGGCTGCACAGTGAAACCAGGCCTATGAGCATCTCTTTTGCTTCCTCCACTGTGTGGGTGCTCCAGCAAGGTCTCTGTTCTGAGTGGAAACTCCGGCTTAAGTCAAGGATGCTGTGCCCACATCCTATAACTGCTCCGCTTGGCTGGCAGCTCTGCCATTGCTTTGGCTCGAAGTGTCCATGCAGAGCTGTGAGCACCATGACCAGGGCACCTGAAGTGGGCTGGAGCCCACCCCTGTCCCCTCTTGCGTGGGGGTGTGCTGCCCAAGCAGCCGGGTCCCTCCTGGGTGCTCGCTGAGCCCTGGGCTGTGATGGTGTTGGCAGCAGGTGAGCACTGGTCCAGGCAAGTGCTCAGGGCTC
>NW_010315360.1:0-935 GCF_000700745.2 Antrostomus carolinensis
TCCAATCCCTAATACTCTGTGATTCTGTGTGATTTCAGTCTTCTCCTTCCTTGCGTGTAGATGGAAGGGGGCTTTCTCTTCAGATCAAGCTACAGGAGGAGTCAGAAATGGACCACCTGGAAGAGTGTAAGGCCAAGAGCAGGTTTGAAAACAGACCTACATTCTGTGACTGTTTTTTGTTCCCCGTCTCCCCTTGCACCTTGGAGCTGATGCAGCTCTAGAGAAAAGTGTTGCTGCTGCTTTGGAGTGTTTCTGAGGTGTTTCTTGTTCACCTTCACCCAGCTGTAAGCAGATCACAGCAAGCTGCAGAGCAGCTGAATTTCCTTTCTTTGTTTGTTCTTCTTTCTCCACAGAGACTCCCCAGCTGAATCCTGTGATGGAGCCCCTGTCCTGGATGCTGGGCACCTGGCTCTCAGACCCACCAGGAGATGGCACAAAAACCTACAATGAAGCCTTTCCAGTACCTGGAAGAAGTGCACATCTCTCATGTGGGGCAGCCCATGCTCAACTTCTCGTAAGTCTCGGGGTTTAGCTGTGTTGGCAACAGCTTTTGGATCAGAGCAAGTATGGCTCCAGTGAGGTTTATTGGTTGTGTTTCTCTTCCAGTGGCAAAGTAAACAAGTTTTCACCTACCAAATGGGATGATGTAATGATATGTGACTGCATAGTCTGACTTTTGTTTCCTTTTAAATCTTATGATTAATTGGCATGCTGTTGCTACATATCTGGAGCTGCACACCTGCAATCACTTAAGATTCACTAGACCAGGAGTACAGTGAATTTTTCAAATTTTTCAATTTTTCACTTTTCAAAAGTGAATTCACACATGTGAGGTTGTGCAGAGCACACATGTGCAGGATCAGGACTGTGGCCATGGGGCTGTGTATGGTTCTTGTGCCCCACCGGTCATAGAATCATAGAATTGTTTGGTTGGA
>NW_010315361.1:0-2130 GCF_000700745.2 Antrostomus carolinensis
GCAAAATCCAGCACTTGCCCTTGATAAAATTAATGTGGTTGGTGATTTCCCAGCTCTCTACATTGTCATCAGTTGTACATCAAAGTAAATGGCTTTTACCCCACCAGTTTCCCAGCCACATACTGGGGGCTCTGCCCACCTTGCCATGACGGGACGGTGCTTTCAATTGATATGAATAGCTCTGAAGTTCCTACTTCTACTGAAAGCACCAGTTGAGGCTTTTATTGACCTGTTAATAATGGCCTTGAACTGAGTTTGGCTGGCTGGATCTATCATGGCACCAGCACTAATGACTTGGCACATTGTGTGTCAAAGTGGCTTGGTGCTCGGTGTCACCAGTCCCTCGTTCCTACCTGTGCCCACGGCGAGGAGCCAGGTGCCACTTGTCAGTGATGTAAAGCATACTGGATATCAGGAAAACCTTCTTCACCCAAAGGGCAGTCAAGCATTGGAACAGGCTGCCCAGGGAGGTGGTGGATTCACCTTCCCCGGTGGGATTTAACAAACAGGTAGACAAGGTGCTGAGGGACATGGTTTAGAGGTGGAATTGGCAGTGTTGGGTTTATGGTTGGATTAAATGATCTTAAAGGTCTTTTCCAACCATGATGATTCTATGATTCCATTCTGTGAATAAGCTGTACCCACAAATGTATTAACTACACTTCTTGATAAAGACCCAAAATAGCTCGACTTTTGAGGATGTTGCTAATCAACACATGGGGCTGAGCACAACTCAAGATGCTTAGTACTGGGAAAGGACATCTAGGACAGCTGTGACAACTGTCTAGTGCATGTTGGTGCAGGCTCCCTGAGGAGCTCCACTCCAGGAAATGTCACTGGCTGCTCTTGACAACAAGGAGAAATCCATCTGGGGTACCAGGAGAATTCGTGCTCAAACCTGAAACAAAGAGTTGAGAAAGGGAAGGGGAGAACTTGAGGCAGGTTGACGTGAAGATTTCTTTAGGCACATAGCAATAATCAAGAGGGAAAGCAGGGGAAGGAGAAGAAGAATCACAGCAAAAGCATTACTGCCAATGGAGACTGGAATGAGGGGGCACAGATAAATTAGTTCTTTAAAAGCATGGTCAAAATGGGGGGGGGGAGAAGATAACTGGAGGCTCTTCAAGCTTTAGGTAGCTACTACTGAAGTAGTACAACCTCTAAACTGGGCTAGCAACATGCAGACACTCCCATGGTCCCCCACACTGGTTGCTATCCTGCTTTAAAGTCCACGCTGCTGCATCTCTGCTGCTGTTACCTGCACGGCTGGGTCGCAGCGAGGATGGGGACACACCTATTTTCTGTCACACTCACACCGTGGTTTCAATGCCAGGGTGAGTGTGAACGCTTGCCAAGATTCAACCTTGCACTGATGCTACTTGTATTCATTGCCTTCCTCTAACTCACCTCGTCACGGTACGTGGCATCTGATGAGACAGAACATACACCTGCTCTTTGGATGTCTAAGGGTCCTTTCTCCCTAATTCCACATTTAAATTAGCAAATAAAAATGCTTCATTTTAAGAAGGTCAGTAATTATAGCATGTGATAAGAAATATAAGTGATCAAAAGAGCAGTGCAGGCTCGAGGGTGGTGAATGGGATATCCTAGCGTGGTGTCAGGATGGAGGACACGAGGGCAGAACAGGCAGGACATGTACGCAGATGCTCTCAGAGGGACCAGGAGGCAGCGCCGCTAGTCTCTAACTGTGACAAGTGTGACATTCACAAGTTTCACATCAGGTGAGTCCAAAGAGGGCTGTCACCATTTATTTTCCGGCAGGTGAGCGCGTGGCAACCCAAGGCACAGAAAAACCAGCAAGCTTGTGCGTGACAAGCAATGCAGCACCACTCTCAGCTTAGTCTGAGGTTATTCAAGATGCAAGAAGACAGCGAGCAGCGAGCTGCCTCTCCTTCCCTCGCCAGATACGTTCCCATCATGTCTGATTTGATTTGATTCTCCAGCCTCTCAAGGTGTGTGGACTTTGTCGGAGGTGAAAGCGCAGCGCCTGGGCTCTTCCGCTGAGCTCTTTGTGTTCCTCTGGCGAGGATTTCTCTGTTTGACAGACTTACCTGCCAAAGAAAAAAAACCCCAAACGTGGTGTCCTGGTTTTTGTTAGGATAGGGTTAA
>NW_010315362.1:0-18535 GCF_000700745.2 Antrostomus carolinensis
AAAAAAAAAGCAGGCTAAAAACCCAACAAAACTAAAAAATCACAACAAAACCTAAAAAGATCAGAGTACAAATGAAGACCATAAAGCAGGATAAATCACATGCTTTCTAACAAAAATTTGGAAATCTATTATTCTGTTTTAGAAACCTATTCTTCCATTTTAATCCCTTGTTAACAATCCAACCAGTTATCTTTAAGTAACTGTCAATGATGGGATATCAGTCTGCAGTACCCACAGCACAAGAACAATCAAGTCCCAAAAATGGCATCATTTTAGCCCTGTGCTTCAAGATGATTTTGCCACAGATTTAATGTTAAATCAAGTCAATGGAAAATCCCCTTAAAGACCATACAGTAAAGAGTATTATAAGCAACCATTACAACTAGCTAAATCAGCCATCTAGAATATTATTAGAGAGATATGAGGTCCAAGTAAATCAAGGCTAGAACCTGTAAGAGGGTGTCACAGCAAAGGCTGATACTAGGTATAAAACAAACCCTTGTACTATACAACAAGTTGATGTTAAACTTCTAACCATTCAGAAAAGAAACACTTCCTGAAGGCTCACTGGTTCTGAGTGATTATAGAAGACTGCAAAGAGAGGATTTATTCGATCATTTACTGAGTATATGAGACTCAGGAGTTTAGAATTTCTCTGCAGAAGTGCATTTGGGATTTGGAGGCAGGGTGTTTGTATTTAAAAAATAGTATTTCTCCACTTAACTTCAGTTGGAAGATGCCATAAAGCTACTGGAAGTTGACACTACTGGAAGATCCAGATTTAACCATTCCTTAAAGTTGTCCACACATTCAAAGTGGCATTCATGGGAAACAAACAGTGTCTTTCAGAAACACTGGTTTCTTTATTTTGGCTTCCTCTCAGTTTCATAAATCAAAAGCAAAAAAGCATGCAGTTGCTACATTTCAATCCACAAGCAGCACCATATGGGGTGGCACATGCTAAGGTGATGCCACAAGCCAAGATACAATGAGTAAGAGCTGAAAGCATCATCATATGCACAGTATAGGCACATGAGAGTACAGGCACATAAATTGAGATGGACTAGTCATTAGCCAAAAAAAGGCAGCAGTTATTTATGGATTTTAGGCTGAACAAAAGTGCCCAAATAAGTCTGAGGTCAGAACTATTATCTAGTACTTCAGACAAATAAACAGATAAAATTGAGGGCTCACTAAGTTTAGATATTTTTCTCCCCCAGATATAAGTCTGGAATTCATTGTATGGATAGCCAGGCAAAGATAAAAATAAACATTTCAGAGCAGGAGAACAATTCATCAATTAGGCTGATAAAACATTTAGTTAACAATTACTAATCAATAACAATATTCTGAACTGCAACAAGATTGCATTGAAAGAGAGGTAGCAGACTAGAACTGAGGAATTTGAAGATGTCATCCAGGAAAAAAAGAAATTAATAGGAAATAGAAGGGCTGTAGAAACCCAGCCATCTCACAATTCATATCATGCTGGCACACTCTTGATGCAACTTTACATAAAGCAAAAATCAAACAAATAGAAAATATTGTACATCACTTTGCTTAAGTATATATAAATGTAATCAGTAAATGAATATGTAATTAAGATATAATTTTGCTATCCACAAGTTAAAAAAGACTTTGGAAAGTTTGACTGTATTAATAGAGTTTTTTCCAAAAGGCCCTCAAAACACAAAGATATCTGTACTCTTAGCAAATCCCTAAACTGGTAGTATGCTATTTCTTCCAAACAACACTTGCACTGCGTTCCACAGTATGCACATGCAGCTACAGCTTCTGATGGCATGGAAGCAAAAATGGTGAAACAAACCATATGGGAGGCAGAGGAAGGGCATGCTCAGTTGAAGATAAATTATCAAAGTTCCTGCCAAATGACTTCCAGAAAGTGATCATGGTTATTCAAATGAGATGGTTGGATAAGCATATTTCTTGCTTTTATTAGCAACTTACAAGAGAAGCTTTTCATGCCAAAAACATTTTTTTTTTAACCACGTGAAGACAGGGCAATTCTACTCCTTTATGTAAAAGATCAGCAAAATTAATGTAGGAATTGAAAGAAAATCAAACAGAAGAGGTGAGAAAATAGAACAATGACATTGTGAAATTGGTGCATTTGTCAAAATATTAACCAAGTGGAGAAAAACTTCCTGAGAAGATAATGAAGGAACAGCTACCCTGACACAAAGTAGACTTACAGTTGGTTTATAATGGCTGGAAAAAGTATAGATATGACTATCCTAGATTAGTATTCTACTGCCTCTAAGATAGCATTAATGGGAGATACTGCAGTTAGACAGAAGCCTTCCTTCACTTAATACATCTAGTGAAAGTGCAAACTCTCATTTGATGAGCGGTTTATTAGGCACAAAGCAGTAAAGTACAGATCAGTCATGCCATGGCTAGACCTCATCATCCTTAACCCATAAGACAGGCAGAATATGTTTTTAAAATAATAAAGCATATATATTTAAAAGAGCTACAGATTTTGCCATACACTGTTGAATTACAGAGTGGCACTACTGAAGGATTGGATGACTTTTTTTTGTTGTTTACAGAAAACCAGAAGCTTTAAATGATTCAATGCCATAGGATCTGCTTTCACATTCCTAAAGTGAGCCTACCTTTGCAACAAGAAATAAAAATATCACAAAAGAAGTCACACCATCACAATAGGAAATCTCCCTTGAACAACCAGATATTCTCTATAATTAAGCAGGTGATATCTTTACAGAAAGAAGGGAGGAGGTAGCAAGTTGACTGTTTCTCAAAGAAGGTCCAAGAAGTATGGCAATGAAACAGATGAATCTTGGAACAGGGGATATTCAGAATAAACTTAGCAAAGCCTCAAAACTGTAGTTCACCTCCATCACTGGACACATGCACGTCTGCTCAGAAAAGCAGTGTATATCAGAGACTGACATCAGGGTATCTAAAATAATTTAATATTCCATAGTAGCTAATTAACTTGGATTGTTAACATCTATAGTGAGATTTGGGGAAGAAAACTGCATGCTCCTTTGTGCTGTTCTCTCAAGCACCTGCACAAGCAGTTACATGCTGCAGAGACTTGTGTGACAGTGCCTGAACCCAGCGTACCTCCAGCATGTTCTTTGGCTTGGTGTGATTACTGGAAAAGAGAACAGAAGGTAGAAGTCAGATGTGAAAAGAAAATAAGTGTAGAGAATGTGAAAGCAACCCTCATGCCATCTTCTCCTAATCTTCCATCTTTCATAGGTTTTCTTGATAT
The DNA here is from genome assembly GCF_000700745.2 of Antrostomus carolinensis. Lineage (NCBI taxonomy): Eukaryota > Metazoa > Chordata > Aves > Caprimulgiformes > Caprimulgidae > Antrostomus > Antrostomus carolinensis. The sequence goes on from NW_010315362.1 coordinate 3,266, forward strand.
ATATCAAACAATTTCATGACACATAAAACTCTTTGTCACACCAGTGTTCATGAGAAGGACCAGATGAAGCGCCAGGGGAATGGTGAAGACGAGAGCACAAAGGAAAACCAACACAGCCTCATATCTTACACACAGCATACGTGTTGATGAGCAACTGGACATCTGCAAATGGACAGAAAATCCCTGTACCAAAAATGTTTTAAATGTCTACAACATAAGAAAATGAAATAAAAGTCATTTGGGAAAAAAAAAAAAAAAAATCTCTGTTGCCATCATTCCTCTGCAGGGCACACCCTATGTCCCAGGGTTGCTTTCTGTACTTTGTTTAGTTGCAACAACCTCCATGAACACTGTAAGATTTAGAAGTGGGAAGAAATATTTTTTTCCTCTGGACTTGACTGGATTTGTATTTCTTGAGGAACGCTTCTCTGCTCTATGCCTCTGTCTTAAAAATGCCAGGTTGCCCAGGAGTTCAACAGTTTTCTCTCAAAAAGGACTCCAAGGTTGCTTTCAAACTACTCCAAGTTTCTCACCAACCTTCAGGCAACTCTGCCTGGTCTGGCACACCATCACAAGGCACTAGGAAGCAGTTTCCTCTGCTGTCCCATGACATTCTTCACAGAGCATAACATACAGTTCACTGCTTTTAAACTGTTGGCAAAGAGATATCATCTGTCACTGCTTTTTTAAAGCCGTGAAACAACTAAATCCTGAAGTGTCAGGATCTGGCCAATGAATGGTTAAGCTTTTTTAAAAAAGTAGGTGGAATTACTGTGAGGAACCTTCTCAATGCACATGGATGACTGAAGTATACAAGCCCAAAACATTTTTGGTCAACATGCTGTTTGCAAAGCAGTCATTAAGGAAACATATTTTCTGTGTTAACATAATTCAAACAGTACCTACTGCAGAAGGCTTCTACCTTTACAGTCTAAATCATGACGTATTCATCTAGTCTTTATTCTAAATGTTACTAAAAGCTTAGCACTAAAGAAATTCTCATTGCATTCCAGATACTACCCCAGATCATTAACTGTTCAGATTTTTGTTCTCTGGAGTAATGAACAATGATTGAAAATAAATAAATAATTGAATTAGATGGGTCAGGTGCATTGATTTCTAGCCACTTCTGCCATAGAGTTTCACCTGCTGTTTCCAGAAGGACTAGTACAGTCTGCTGTGCTACCAAACTATTTTTTCTGGTCCACTGTAACTATTTGACTATCAGGGGAGATGTAAGCAGAACTAGGTCTACACACTTAAATGTAGTCATCTGGTGGCATGATCACAATTCCATTTGTACTGATTTTTTTGGGCTGGGAAAAAAAAAAAAAAATCAATTTCCCTCCATTCCAGAGCACCAGAGTTATTTTATATTATTTTACCTTCACAAGCTAAAGATGCTTCTGTGTTCTTTCAAGTTCAAAAAGTTACTGGATTTACTCTACAGTACCTCAGAAGTATTCTGTTTAAAACTTGAAGGTGGAAATTATGGTATCATTTTTCTGCTTGCCTTTTCAAGTCCTCAACAGACTTGAAACCTTCCTGTGAGAGCCCACCTGTCCATAGCAGCCAATAGCCCAATAGATAAGACACTTTCCACCAGGCTGGTGTCCATATCTACTAGATTTGTCTCCCTTTCACCCAAGAGAGCCAAGACATCCCCCATATTTTATCACTCTCTTGCTTCCCCTCAAGGCAGTGTGCAGTCATTTCCATACAAAATGTCTCAGACAAGAACATGGAAGTAAATACTCCTCATTTCAAGTGAAGGGGCTGATTTGCCCACATCCAGGGCCCCACTCACCACCATGCTGATGGGCCTGCCTAGTCTCACACGTAGGCTGCGTTACTGTGCCCAAGCAGCATGGCGTGTTCAAACCAGGCCCCATGCCCACCTGCAGACAGACCGTTACATTGAGGGCCAGTCCTGCTCTCCCAGGAATCTGCACGAACATTGCCAATTACTCCAACGGGAACAAGAATAATGTCTTTGTGAACAGACAGGGGAAGGAAATCAATTCTGTTTTAAGCCGAACCCATAGGCCCTTTTGTACTTTAGATGGCCCTCTTTGGAGGAACGGCAACAAAGCTGCCAAGAGTTTGAAACCCCCGTGAACAAGTCCCTCTGGGCTCACTAAGAAAAGCTCACATATTCACTGCCACTCACTCGTTAGGCTCAGGATAAAAAAATGCATACCAGAATGCTGCCAATAGTTATCTATTTATATTTGGAAATTCAATAGTTTTATGTGGACACAAGACCATTCTGGGGGAAAGTTTGCAAGTCCAAAATGAAGACGCTTGTTCCATTAAGCACAGAGAAATATTTAATTCCTCTGAGCACTTATTCATATGTCTCCTTTAGATTTACTTTAATTAAGCTCTCTTTAGGCTCTCAAGTCTGAAGGGAAGGGGGTTTCTCCCTCCCTTTCTTTGTAGTAGGAGTAGAAATTGCTCTCCAGGCAGGTTTTTCCAAATGCTCACGGCTTTGCCCTTTACTTAAATAAAAGGCCTTTGAAAGACAGCAGTGTACCGTGGTTCACCATAGTTTTGAGATTTTTCCAACATCATTCCTACAGTGCTCCAATTTGGAGGGTTTTTCAGTCAAAACCTCGGCTGCTATTTTCATCCAGCCATAGATGTCAAGATAAGGGGAGTACACTTTGGAACCTGATACTAGAGTCATGCACATCATCAAGGATATAAGGGCGGCGGGGGGGGGGGGGGGGGTCATTTCTTCCATGTCATTTCATCCTCACTTTTTTATTAACAGAGGCTGTTACAGCACCCACTGAATTCCTCTTTATACATATTTTGAAATTCCAGAGCAAGGTCTTGTTTCACTCTTTAACTTTATGTCACACTCTCTGCTTCTAAATTTATTTTTAAGTTTAAGTTGTTCAAAGGGCACTTTCAGTGATATGGAATGGAAACTAAATAGGTGTTGCTCTGTAAAGTGATATATTCCCTAAAACTGTTTCCAGCAGGTATTAAAAAGCCTCAGCAATCAAACTCTCAGGAGACAACTAGGTAATGCATCAACAAAGACACATAAAAACAAGAGGCAGCTGGGCTATTATAAAGAAACGAAGCACAAGTCATTGAAAGGATAGAGTGTGAGTTAGAGGAAAAAAGCAGTTGGGTTAAATACAAAGAACACCAGTATCTGCATCTAAAGTGGAAAGTAAGCACAGACATTAAAAAAAAAAGAAAAACCTTATTTCTCTTTGTATAACAATCTTCTCTCTCCTAGTTGCATTCAGAGCACAGAACAAAGTTATGCCTGAAGGGCTCTTCTAAGTAGAAATTTTCAGGCATTGTTCCACTTTCACTGAAACCTGCAAGAGTTTTGGGGTTTGGGCACCTCCAAAAGAGGCCGTGTAAGCTCTAAAGCTGTGTTGATATCCACATGGGGGCACAGTTGTACTTGTGTGAAGTCCCATTGAGCCCTTCCTCAAATCCTATAAACAACAGCAGGGCCTTTACTTTGCTTCCTTAGTACAGAATTTGGCATTCATCTTTGTCTTATTTTATAATTTCTAACCAAGTTCTTATTTACACCATTAACAAGCTTTGTTTTTCCTCTCCTGGTTCTACATCTACAGTATCACGGAATACAGCAGGACACAATGAATTGAGAGGCTAGCTGTTTCAGTTTGTGTTTTCAGTGTATTAAAAGAAAATTAGAAGTGATGGTTACAAGTCTCCATTGAAAGCCAGTTTTCTGGAGGCATAGAGTAAAGAATCCAACATTGGCAGATGTATAACCATTCAAAAATTACACTTTTTAGAGTTTGTTTTAATAGTCATGCAAATGTAACATTGAACTGTGCAACAGTGTTCAAAGTTAATGTAATCATTTTGCACTCAGAACACTAAATTAGTGTCTGGGCACTTCAGTACTAAAAAAAGTAAGCAAGCAAATTGTAAAGAATTACAATTATGCAGATCTAGTACCTAATTCTATAAATAATTTATCTGTCCTAGCATATTCCTCATCCAAGTCAAGCAAAGACATAAAAATTCAGTCACAAAGCAATAAAAAAGGATGGAAAGAGCTATGCATTTTACAGAAAGCACGGGAGAGGAAGAACTTATTGTATTATACATTGGAGTTCTTCTGGGCTTACTTTGTTGCAATACAATTAAAAGCAGGGCTTGACCCTCAGCCTCCTAGTTATGGTAACAAAATGCCCATTTATGTTCCTTCAAAGCCTTTGGTAGTACTACTTCCTGAAATTCAACATGTCTCCTTAGCCCACAGTGTAGGCACCAGGAGATGAAGCACTTTGCTTCTCAGTCTCGTTCAGAAGTAAGAACAGATGTTGTCTGGCACTTAGCGAAGGCTCCCATGGTCAGACACAATCTGCGTGACACACTCATCTGGCACTTGACCCAGGGTCACAGCAGAGCAAGTACCCTCTTCTGACTGATTTCACCTGTCATACGGAAAGGGATCAATTCAGCCTTTTTTTTGTATTTCATCTTTCACTGCCTGTGATTTTCTTTCCTTCTACATAGTTAATAACTTTACCTGTCTCAGGTTAACAAAAAAAATTACACTCACGCCCAAAGCCCAGAAGACTGTATATATAGCTTTGCAAATCCCAGGCTAGGAGAAATACTACATTTTCAGCCCTTATTGTGACTACTTCATACCAGGACAGATAAGGGAACATGGCTCATCTTTTTTCACCAGATCATAAGACCTACATTAAACTGCCTAGAATTAGCGCCTTTTTCCCTACTCCAGAGTTCAGCTCTTTATTTTAGTCTTACTTACCTACATTATTGTTTCTTTCCTGATTTGCCTTTTCTTTCCTACAGTCATAGCTGTAGCCTTTTAGAACTGCTGCTTTTAGTGTGGGGCAAGAGACAGGAGAGTAATTAGGGGCTCCATTAAGCATTTACAGTCTTCAGGTATATGGAATATATACCCATGCCCCACCATAGCCCAGACCACAGGCAGCTACTGACCAAAGCATTGTCTCAATATTTAACTGCAGAACCGAAATACTATTTCAGTTTGCAGGTTATTCATCTCTGTCTATTAACCTGACATAAAAGTCACAGCTTTGGTTGTTTTTCTTACTTTGCAATTTGGGAAAGTGGTGACATACATACCTTCTGGTAGAAGAAAGACCAAACTATGCAATTTCTATTTGTCCACAATAACCTTAATTTCATGCAGGGTAATTTAAAATACTTATTTCTAGTCAAAACAAAAGCTGTCAGAAAGGACATTATCAAAACATATCCACATTAAAAACAATTTAAAGAAATCTTTTTAAGAGGCTCATGAGGGCCCAATCTAGTTTTCTCTGAAATCATTAGGATCCTTGTCATAATTTTTTTTAGATGGAACATTAGGAAGGAGTTTCCCTTGAGAGAAAAAAACCCCAACATATATAGATATATTTCCACCAATTTATGACTCCTACAATTATGCAAGTGGAACCAAAATTTTTTTGCCAGAACTTGTCCTGCCATAACTTACATGTTACACAGCAGTAACATCAAGAAACTACCAAATGCAAATAAACTGTTTTTCACATTTTAAGGGCAACATTTATTGTACATGCACACATTATGTTTCAGGGAAAAAAGTACTGTTATTTGTCAGTCTTTTTAAATTCAGCTGGTGACTTGACTCACCCTCTACACCAAAAAAGCCACCGAGTCTTGACTCTACACTTACACAGCACCCACACCATCACTGATGCTAACAGCAGTCCTGCCAACACCCCAGCCTTCACTTGCTTTGAGGAAAGATGGTGGGGAGAGTGTCACAAAATCAGTAGTTATTCACTGCAGCTGAGCACCCACAATTGTTTGATTGCACTCAGTGATGGACCCTGACACTAACTGTGAGAAGAGTCACTTGGTTGATTTCTGATCCCACTAAGGCAGCAAGGGCTGAAGCTGAGCGTGATGAGAGCAAGGTTGGGGTTTATACCCCATCCTACCTCTGAAATACTCTGCCGCAAGCCCTTGTCCATATGTTCCTGGCTGCTCCAGTTCCACATCTGTCTGCTGCAAGCCCTGCTCAGCCAGCTCTGCCTGCTTTCCTGCCTGCTCTTGCCTTCTGCTGTAGTGCCCTACCACAGGGAAAGCACTGGCCTGGGTCTGCATGGAGCAGCATGGGTTAAACAGGGTATTAATATAATTACCTTCAGGCAATTTATTTAAATTTCAGTGTAAGAACCAGATAACTATCAGCTGATATGGAAGGGCTCCCACAAATATTCACTTATTTCAAACTGAAACTTTGTCAGTAGTTTCAATTATCACATATGCTTTTGAGTTCTGTGAATTTTGAGGATTAATAATGATACTACTATAGGTATATATATTCCCTATTACAGCTAGAAACATGCTAGCAGTAGTAATTTAAAATTTTAAAAAAAAATTAAAAGCACAAGAAAATACAAATAGGGAGCCATTGAAATTGGATACATATAAGATGTTGGTAATGGGAGAAATTAAAAATATAATTCCTCTTCTTCCTAAATTTAACCTCTACATTTATCAAGAGAAAAGTAAAGGATTTCAGACAGATGTGTGACATTAAGACTGATGCAATCTTAAAATTTCCTAAAATTTAAGAAAATTGATCACATACTGTGGTGATGATTCAACTTATTACAAAGAAAGAAAACAAAACCACAAAATGCACGAAGTTTCCCAGAAAGCTCATGCCATCTTCTCCTACCTCTGTCTTATTCTTTTCTCCCATAACTACAGCTCTACATTCAAAATGAATGTAACTATAAGAGCACCATATAGAACCATGGAATTGTGTTGTATAATCTCTTTAAAAATTATTTCTTCCCCATAAACAGATTGTAAGATAAATTTCATACATCATTTTCGTAATCTAAGTGATGTCTTGGTCTGCAAAGAAATCAATTAAGTAGAACAAAAGTGATACATATTCTTCAGTACTCAATTTTCTTTGTCATAAAGAAAATACTTTTATTATGCACAGAGGACTGTAACTTACACCTAAACATGGTAAACTTTCATATTCTGTCATTTGTATGTATCTCAGCATCTAGAAGGGAGCCTGTAATTGCCTGCATATGCCTCAGCCTAATATAATTTTTCTTGACTGAAACATACAAGGAAAAAAAAATCTAACTTTTAAATTGAAAATCTTTGAAGCCCAAAACATACTGGCATGCACTATTTTGAAAGCATTTAAGTTTACTGTACATTTAGCTCAGCTTTTCTTTGCCCCCTTTTTTTTTTTTTTTGCTTTATGGGCTTGTCTACACAAGAAAGGATAATGGTGAGGTATATCATTCACAGTGAGCTGTGAGCTGCAGCTCGCTAACTGCTGCATATTTAATGTATCCATGGCCACACAGCCAGCTGGCTCACATCTACAGTGCAAATAATTGCTTTCATATTTGTGGGGATTTTCTTGATATTAAGCATTACATGACCATACGCCATGTTCCTTTTCCCCCTACCAGCACATTAGCACTGCAGAATTTCACCTGCTGTACACTAAAAAAACACAGCAACAAACACATACTTACCAGTTCCCCTTGCCATGCCATCTCCTCCTCCCACACTGGCAGTACTGCTGTCCAGACTAACCACCAGATGTACAAAGAACATGATTATAGATACCCTTAGTTGCTTTGGCATAATTTGGAAATCACTTTTTGTGCAAACTCAGCAGTAGTCTCCTAAAGATTGACATGCCTTATCATCTATGCTGACAAGACCTTCTTAATGGAAACACATCTCTCATCAATGGATCTTCCCCCCTCATTCATAGGCTGATGATTAATAATATCTAGGATGGCATTTTGGGGTAAAAGCAGGCCCATGCTTTTGAATGAGCAATGGATCACTTATGATCTTGCTCTGCTGCTGTTCCTGCAGTTTTGGGAAGAACCTGTCCTAAATATGCAGCATAAACTTTTTCATGAGGTTTGTTTTGAGAATATGTCAAAGGTACGGATATTATACTTGTTAGTCTGGGGGAATTTGCCTATCAGATCCTATCCTGTCTGATAATGACTTTTATTGGACAACTAGATATCCGACAGAATGGCTTTATCATCAGCAAAGCAATTACATTTGGCTGAAGGAAGTGAAGCTAGTGTTCTTTCACTATTAGGTTAGTGCTTGCTAAGCAATGTCTCCACCTGGTATTTTAAGTGCATGTTATATGTTCCAGAACACCTATGGAAGCATGAGAAAGCAGCTTTCTGGTGGTGGGAAAGTACAGCTTCAGTCAGATTTACAAAGAAAGAAGCAGACAGCAGTGAGCCTTCTCCAAAATGATAGTTACTAGGGACACGTCTAGCTCTTCCTAGATTCTTGTTTTACTTGCTAGATAAAGACTTGTATTTTAAATTAAAGAATAAAATTTCTGATGATATGTGTTTTTTCTTGTACCTTGTTTAATTTTTCATGCATATTTCATGGGCAGCCTATGAAACACAACATGAATATTTCAATTGGGTTGGGTTTTTTTTTTTCAGAATGTCAAGAAAAGTTCTCTCCTATTGTTTTGGTTAAGAAAATTTTCCTTTTTAAAGCTTCATCCACTGAACAAGGAGGAAAATTAAGTATGAGTTGACATACAGGACAGGATTAACAACTGTATTGCATAGGAGTCCTACTATGAAAATACTATGATCTAAAAATTAAATTATGCTTTGTTTTTTCGAAAGTGTGAAGTACATAATTAATTTTATTATTGAAAATAAAAATATACAAAAGCACATACACATAACCCAAAAATAAAATAAAAATGGTGTGAGTGCAGTGTGACAATTTATTCACACAAATCTGTGTAAAATAGGAAAGGTTTAGTCTACAGCCACAATGTCATGGTCTCCTGTACCTGCTCAGAATATGGCAAAAAGCACAGCTGTCCAGGGCCAGAGGAGGAATTATGTACAGCTGCTATCCTATGACAAAGAGGTATGAGGAAGAGGAGAAAGAAATGTGACAGAGCACTTATTTTTAAAAAGCTGTGTGCCCACTCTATCCATCCATTATCATGGCACGTCCCAGGTTCAAATAGGCAGCCATGTACACGCCAACTCTATAGCAAGTGAGACTCCCATACACACACGCAGTCCTGTCCCATCACCACATAAGGGACATAGTCTGTTGTGTTCCCACAGCTTTCCCTTCTTTCCATGGAGATAGGTGGATAGAAACTTTGCTGCTGGCTTCTCAGCCCTTTAATTTCTCAACTCAAAGAAAACCCACTAACTCCTTGGCTTCCTTCTCTCTGACTTCTGGGAACTGGTCAAATATTCCTCCAAATATTTATTTTTCTCCCTCAAATCTAGCCCACTCAGATGCAGATCTCAAATAGCTCAATAATAAACAGCAGTGGTCCATTGCTCCATTTTCATAGAGGCAAAGCCATCATCTTGTGTTGGAAGATTATGGAGGCATCTTCAGCACAGGTATTTAAATCCAAGATAGCCTGCTGTTCTTGTCCTACACCCTTGCACTTGTGCAGTGCAGATGGCTGAAGGTGGGCGAGATGGATCCCACTTGTTCTGTCTCATTTCCAGCGTGCCTAAGGATCCATTGCCCTTGACTCTATATGCACCCAACAAGTCTGAGAAAATAGTGACTGGCTGTTATACAGATAACATGAGCGTTGATAAATGGCTGTTCGGCATTGGATTGTGGGAGAAGCAGGATCAATTATCGGGCCAACTGGCAGTTATATCTGCACTTCTGCAAGCATCTCTTTTAGCAGAAAAAAAATGAGAACAGGGAACAGATAAGGTTTCTTTAGGAAGAGTAGAGTGAACTCAGCACTGTATATATTATGTCACTCACCAGAATGGTGACATTTGGCATAAGTGGAAAGGCAAAACTCCCCATTGTGGAATAGGTGACAAGGCATCTATGCTTGGCACAGTTTGGCTTTAATAAATTGCTTTCCTCGTCTTTCCATTTTATACCCCCTGCAGACATGCACAAAGTTCATTGTGAAATAAATGGAGTTTTGAAATGATTGCTGACAATGTCTTCATACTGATATGTATGTTCATGGAATTATTCCACAAAATACTTTTTTCTTCCTTAGAGTTCATTGCCCGAGAGCAATACTAAGTTTTGTATAAGGGCAAAAAAAAATACCTTTGTACAGCTGTAATGATCTAATCTACATGTGATTAAATGCTCCAGGAAATACCTTGCATGTTGACTCACTAATACTTTGAAAAGCACTTCATAACATGCCATAATATTTGAAGTCGAAAAAAAGGGGGTTTAGAAACCTGTTTCTTTTCAACCCTCTCAAGCTCCTATTGTCTGCTCAGGTTTTTGTGGCAAGAGGCCCTTCTCCATTGCTCCTTCCCCTCAGAGTTGTAATCCAGGCCATCTGTAGCCAACTTGGTGCTCTTCTGTGAACTGCAGCCCCACGCAGGTATCACAGGACCAAACACTGTCTAGCTCTCCTTACTACTTGAAGCACAGATCACAGCAGAGATACAGGGGAGGGCTGCTTCTTTGCATCCTCGCAAGCTGAATTCTCAGACTCTTGCTTTTCATCTGAAGTAAATGGACAATCTGAGTGCAATGGCCAGTATAGAGGCCACATACACATGTAGGTACCTACCCACATTCACACACATGTAACAAATACTTCTGTAGAGTTTCTCGAGTTCTTATCTCACCAGAAATAGGATAGACTAAGGAAATTCAAGAATTTCATCAAGCTGGTTTTACTGTCCCTGCATCTGAGTCTAGCTGAAAATAGGCTGATTCTGGTTCAGCTTAAACAGACAGAAGACAGAGAAGAAGGAAAAGGAGACTGACTGCCATAGTCGGAGACAAACTAGTGTGCAGTAACAGTGTAGTGATGCCAAAATACTAGATAGAATAGACCAACTTTGTTCATTATTGACTCTATACTAACTAATTCACTACATTTTGAAACAGAAGTATGGAACAAACAATATCTTGCCAAATATATGTACTACAAATGGCATCTTGGCAATGCTGCTCACCTCACTATGCTCATTTCACAAATTTCACTCAGAACCAAATTTCTTTCCATCCTCCTGTAGATAATCCCTCTGTATTTCATGGGGAAAAAAAATAATATATATATACACCAACAAACCTATACAAGGAAAAAGGTTCTGACTGTGTCCTGTTAACTTTACTGAATCAGACTGGTTATTTGTGAAAATTAGTAAAATTTCCCATCTGAACAGAAAGGACCTTCCCATTTATTTGTTCGATAATAACTGCATGTTAAAATTCCTCACAAAAATGTATGCAAAAAAATTAATCTACTTATCAAAAGCATTCTTTGCTTGTTCACCGTCACCTTCCACTGCTTATGGTAGCCAGTAGTCCTGACATCTCTGCATATGAGCTTTTTACCAAATCCCAATGTCCCAGCAGATTAAACTAAGAACATGAATTCTTTCTTTGTGTTTATATGTTAAAAATAAAGTGTCAGATTTTCAGCTGACATAAATCAGCCTAATTACACTGAAGTCCAAAGAAAGCAAGGAATAACCTAGTATACCAAATCCAGCTCACAGAAGCATACGAAAGTTACCTGTGCACTTGCTTTGGTAGGGTAAACCCATATAGACATGTATCAATACTGAGACTTGTTAAATTTTAATTAAGCTAAAGACATACAAAAGAAATACTGTAACAAAATTAATTATAAACAGGTCCAGAAAGTTCCTGCTCACCCACTTACGTTATTTGCAAAAGCAAGACTCTAAGCATGCCTTGGATAAAGCTCTTATGACTTTTATTCTGAGTAACAGCAGGTTTCTATATTCAGGATGAAAAGCACAGGTCACACCTCTGTGCTAGTGTTTCAGGTTGTCTGCGGACAATAAAACTGCTTGAATGCTTATACTTTTTATTAAGGACATGACAGGGATAAACATTCAATGTTTTAATGCAATTATGAAATCTTGAAACCCAAGAACTTATGCTATCTGGGGGCCTGCACTATTTTGGCCTTTAAAGCCTTTGTATTCAGAACATCTCATGCCAAAATTATCAGCTAGGGGCAGAGCACACTCCCAGGAGTTACCCAGCCACCTCCTCAGCCCTCAGACAGGGTCACAGTAGATGACTAATGTGTCCTGAGACACATTCAGCAAAGAATTGTCCTTAAGCCAGCTGTTGCAGTGTTTCACTTTCCTCCCTGATAGAAAGATTATCTAATGTTTAACTTTAAGGTTCTTTACTGAATATTAAGTCCATTACTTCTTGTCATATCTGTCATGAAGATAGGGAACAGATCATTCTTTTCCTCTGTGCATTAGACATTAACATACTTAAAGATTAATCTCACATTTCTCACCAGACTCCTTTAAACTAAATAGTTGCACCCTGCAAACCAAGTAATCCAGACTTCTTGATTTTCCTTGTTCTTTTCCAGACTCTCTTCAACCGATCTTGAAGAGCAGTGCCCAAGACTGAACAAAGTAATCCAGTTGTGGTTCTCCCTGTTCTGCAAGGTATATATATCTTATAAACCAAACCTGATGATATACCCTGATATATATTTTCCTGATTGGCAAAAGCATAAACATATTTACTTCTGGTTTTATCCTCAACAATTAGAATGTCCTTTTCCATGAATAAGCTACCTGGCTATTCCCCTGCCTGCCTTTGCATTCCTACCTAAATTTTGCACCTTGCACCTTGCAATTTTCCCTGCTGAAGTTAATATTCTCTCCCTCCCCCCCCCCCTTATCAAAACAATTTTGTTATCAAAAGGTATCAAAAATAATTTTGAGCTCCAATCTTGTCTTCCAGAACTCTGGCAGTACCTCCCTACCTGGAGCTGAACAGGCAGCTGCAGAAATATTCTTGAAACAATCTTCTATCTTGACAGTGAACTATGAGACTGTGGTTTCTCAAGTAGTTTTTCACCTTTTAATTTTTTCATCTAGACCCTACTTCCCTAGTTTGTTGTGAGAACATCACATGAAATACTACTAAAACCTTTAAAGTCAGGATACATAGCACCTACTATCACAGAAAGGCAAACTTCCTGGCAATGAAAAACTCCATTTTCTGTTCTTTGTTTTGCTGCTGTCTTCTAGATGTCTGCAAATATTCATTTTAATAATTGTTAGGTAAAATAGTTTTTCCAATGTTTTTATTCATGGCAATTAAGCTTAGGAAGGGACTTTACCTACTGTTGTGGGTACAGTCAGAGATGAGACTCAACTGTGGGTTCCTTCAAATTCTTCTTCTATTAAAAACATCAGTACAATCTCCTTCAGACAGCAATTTCTAAAGATGTTAAGGTTAGCTCTTGTCACACGTGGTTAAAAAAGATGAAATTGTATCAGCCAAGCAGAAGGGAGAGCAATGAGAGCCAAATTTATCCATGTTATATAATATAAAGATGTCTTAAGAGAGGTTGTGTAGCACTTTTTATTCCTACCTTTCAGAACTACTGTACTAAGGGACAGAAACTATCCTTGGATTTGTGGGTGGTTGTCTTCCACTCCTACTTCTGCTTTTCTGTGTGTCTTCTGGGAAGTCATTTAACCTTTTTCTGCTGCAGATCTTCTGCCTATATAATGGACATAATGATGCTCACTATCCTTTTTTAATGTGCTTTACTAGCTTCAAAGATGAAAAGTGCGCTTTAAGTGCTAAGGTGTTATTTATAAATTACTTTCTCTGGGCAGGGGAAAGTGAAGTTGTAGAAAATGGAGTGGTTAAAAAAAAAAAGGTAGCATCCTATATAATGAAGATAATGCACAAGAAAATCTAAGGAGCTTCAAAGTTCATTGTTCTACTGATAGAGGAAAACAAAGATGTAAGGAATGCCTTTAACTTGTTTTTCATTTCACCAGCTGTTCCATGCCACCTTAAATTGCTCAGAAGAAATAAGCAAATAAGGAGAAGACCATTATTGAAAAAAAAATGCCATCAAGTTCTGCTGTATCATAACCCCTTCCTCCACATATATTAATTTGAAATCAAGATTTATGCATTTCAGTGTCATTTTATACTTAAGTGTCAGTTTATACTCAAGGATCTCCTCCTCCAAGCTCAGGAGCGGTACATCCCAACGAAGAGGAAGGCAAGCAAAAACAGCAGGAGGCCTGCATGGATGGACAATAAGATCCTGAACAAACTTAAGATCAAAAAAGAAGCCTACAGAGGGTGGAAGGAAGGACGGGTAACCTGGGAGGAATACAGAGAAATTGACCGAGTGGCCAGGGATCAGGTTAGGAAAGCTAAGGTCCTGATAGAGTTAAATCTGGCTACAGACGTCAAGGGCAACAAAAAAAGCTTCTACAGGTGTGTTGGGGAGAACACAAAACCCAAGGAAAATGTGGGCCCTCTCTGGAAGGCAACGGGAGATCTGATCACCCGGGACATTGAGAAGGCTGAGGTGCTCAATGACTTTTTTGCCTCAGTCTTCACCAGCAAGGGCTTGTACCACACTACCCAAGTCCTAGAAAGCAAAAGAAGGGTCTGGGAGAATGAAAAACCACCCACTGTAGAAGATCAGGTTCAGGACCACCTAAGGAACCTGAAGGTGCACAAGTCCATGGGACATGACGTGATGCATCAACGGGTCCTGAGGGAACTGACAGATGAAATTGCAAAGCCACTATCCATCATATTTGAGAAGTCATGGCAGTCTGGTGAAGTTCCTGCAGACTGGAAAAAGGGGAACATAACCCCCATTTTTAAAAAGGGGAACAAGGAAGATCCAGGGAACTACAGGCCAGTCAGTCTCACCTCAGTGCCAGCCAAGATCATGGAGCAGATACTCCTGGAAACTATGCTAAGGCACATGGAGAATGAGAAGGTGATTGATGACAACCAACATGGCTTCACCATAGCTATAGCGTTCTCAGTTTTGGTGTCATCAGTCTGTTATACGTGTGTGTGTTGTTTTAATTATAATTTTAAAGGCCTTACTTCTGTAAGGTCTTTGACACTGTCTCCCACAACATCCCTGTCACTAAATTGGAGAGATATGTGTTTGATGAATAGACTTTTTGATGGATAAGGAATTAGCTGTATGGCTGCATCCAAAGAGTTGCTGTCAACTGTGCAATGTCCAAATGGAGATCAGTAACAAGTGGTGTCCTTCAGGGGTCTGTATTGCGACCTGTAGTGTTCGATATCTTCATCAATTACATGAGGGAGGTTTGAGTGCACCCTCAGCAAGTTTGCTGACAACACCAAGCTGAGTGGTGTGGTTGACACACTGGAGGAATGGGACACAATCCAGAGGGACCTTGACAGGCTTGAGAG
>NW_010315363.1:0-1030 GCF_000700745.2 Antrostomus carolinensis
ATAAAAACAAAACAAACATCTGGAGCTAAATTAACAATGTGCTCTCCCAATTATAGGCACCCTCCAGTGAATATAAGGTTGTCATGGCAACCTGCCCAGCAAACGATACGGCCAAAAATAAAGCACAGCAGGGAGAGAGATCTTTGGAATCCGATTTCGCCGACAAAGTAGAATTAAGGTTTCTTCAGAAGCCAGCTCTTCTGGTTAATTTACGGCTGCGGTTCTTCCGTTGATGTTCATTAACATGATCCATTTATCCCGGTGAATGTTGTGGCAGAACAAGATGGAGAGAGCAACAAAGAATCAGTGGTTAGAAATAAAGTTACCTCTGGAATATAACCCAAAGAACAAGAAAAAGGAGGGTGATGAGGGTGGTTGGTATTTTGGAGAGCCTGATGGGGTAAGGAGAAGGTGGTTTAAACCGCTCGTAGGAACATTTGCAAGTGGTTTTGAGCCGGTTTGAAGGGCATAAATGGATCTGGGTGGCTAGAAGGGTGTGTACAAGGGGTTTAAATTATGGGGATTTTACATTTTTCCACTCGGAGTTTTGTGGATTTATATGGGAAGGATTGATTTATATGGAAAAACGCTTGATATATATGGAAACACTTGCAGTGTCCTTCTTTTACATCCAGTTTTTAAAGCCTGGATGATTGCTGCTGAGGATGGAGGAGGAAGGACGTGGTTCTCAGGCTGAATCCTGAAGGATGAAGCCTGACTGGCCAGGGAGATGGTGGAGCTGGGAAAATGGGAAATTACAATGTTCAAACTGGGGAGAAAAATAAATAAATGAATAAATAAATAAAACCCAAAAAACCCCAGTCTGAAATCTGGGCTGTTTCACCACCGGGGTGGGTGAGCCTGGTCTCCCCGGGGTGGGGTGGACCCTGTGGCTTGGGGTGGGCCCTGTGTCCCCAGGGTGGGTCTGGTGTCCCCGGGGTGGGTGGCCCCGTGGTCCGGGGATGGTGGGTCCGGTGTCCCCGGGGATGGTGGGTCCGGTGTCCCTGGGGTGGGTGCGCCCAGTGTCCCT
>NW_010315364.1:0-532 GCF_000700745.2 Antrostomus carolinensis
TTTCCAGTGAGAAGATTGTTGGATTTTACACTTGCTGGCTCAGATGCGTGACTGTGTAATGACAGAGAGGACAAGTGCATAGAGGGGACTTCAGGACAAGCAATCTCTTGGCACGGGTTTGGAGCCCAGCACAGACAACATTATTATAGCAAAAAGCAGTGTGTCGACTGGTTGGCTTCTGGCATCGTCCCTGATTGAGGGGGCAAGTAGGAAAGGATAAAATCCCTGAACAAATCTCTTTGAATCTGTTATGCTCCCGGTCTGGATGAATGAAGGAGAATGCAGATTACAGGTCTGCTGATATATATGGGAACAACATATGGAATTGAGAAATTGAAAAAAAGAATAAAAGAAAGGAAAAAAGAAAGAAGAAAAAATAAAAAAAGACAAAAGAAGAAAAAGGAAAGAAGAAAGAAAAAAGAAAGGAGAAAGGAGAAAAAAAGAAAAAAGAAACAAGAAAAAAGAAAAGAAAGAAGGAAAAAGAAAGGAAGAAGGGAAAAGGAAAAGGAAAAAAAGGAAAAAAAGGAAAAAA
>NW_010315365.1:0-490 GCF_000700745.2 Antrostomus carolinensis
TACTGGAAAAATCCATAGATGTTTAAAAACTTTAATTGGCTATTCCAGTCTTAAGAGAGAGGGAAAATAAGCCTGTTCCTGAAAAGTACATGAGCAAGAAAGAAAGCTTTTGATAATGTCAGCATGGATCACAATCGCTCTTTCATGGACATAAGGTGAATATTGATTAGTGTAATTCTCTTGCCTTTTGGGCTGTGCTTTTTTTATATTTTTGTAAGGAAGTTCTGAAACAGGCTTCAGGTGGGTGTTTTTCTTCTCATTTCTTAGAATACATACTGTGGAGGTTTAGCCGCAGCCGGTATCTAAAACCAGTTGGTCAACCACTCTCTTTCCTCTGGTGGAATGGGGAAGACAAAACATGACAAAGGGGCTCATGGGGTGAAATGAGGACAAGGAGGACTCACTGACCATTTATGGTCACAGGCAAAACAGACTTGACTTGGAGAAGAAAAAAATATTTTTGTTACCAGTCAATCAGAGTAGAATAATG
>NW_010315366.1:0-5862 GCF_000700745.2 Antrostomus carolinensis
GTGCAATGACACATGCCTGCACTTTGCTTTGAAGGCTGAGTATCTTCACAGACGAGTTGAGTTGCTCCTTCCCAGCTAGCTCAACTGAACGGGAGTGACTGCAACCACCAGCTCTGACAACATTTTAATCCATCCAGTCCTAACTCTGTTTTCTATCAAAATTATTCCCATAACTCCCTGCTATCATAAAAAAGCAAGCCTGAAAAGAAGAGGAATAAACATAGAGTGCTTTAGAGTTGTGTACTAGGAATAATTAAACTTTTAGTAAGAGGCTTCTGTCATTTCTCTATTTTTACTCACCGTGAGGGGGACAGCATGTTCTCATCTCTGTGGAGTCACATAAATGACTTGATTAAAGTGCATGTTGCAGAACTGAATCTGGGCATTTGGTACTTCCTTGCTGTTTTCTTAAGGTACTTGTATGATAGATGAGGGGGGAAAAAAAAAAGTCCTATGCTTAGTTCATGTTGTTATGATGTAGATACATTTTCCACACATTTGCAAATAAAGTGAAGAACAAGAGTTCTTCAGCTATTTAAAGTCTTTGAAAGAAGAAAGGCAGTTTAGATTACCAGCAGCATACAATGTGCATGGCACAAAAATGTCAGTTTTAATGGCAAAGTTCAGGATAAAACTGTGTCAGCTAATTTAATCATTTACCATGAAATACCAGTTATCTTAATCTTACATGCAGTCCTTAAGTCTACTGCATATTTTTGTGTAATTGAATCCTGACCCTCAAAGGGAGGAAGCAAGGAATTTGCCTTTTAGTGAATAGTTAGGGTCTAAATGTTCCTGTTTATAAATTGCATTTGCAACATTGTCAGATATTTTAATACTGAGCAGCTAATATTTCTGATGAGTCTATTTTTTCTCTGTTTCATATTTGCTTTCCATGCTGCAGAAATCATATTAGTATTCAGTTTCTATGGAACTTAACTGACTTCTCTGGAAAAAGTGCAAATATTGTTCCCAGAACTTAAGGCAAATAAATTAGTATCTAACCCAGATGACACATTTTATTCGTGTGGTTTGCTTTCCATCTAGATACCTGATATATTACTTCAGCAGCAAATTCAACAAGGCCAAGATGTCTTCATTTTCCTTCAGAGCAAGAGCTGTAAGAGCAGTGTGATGGAAGTATTGGTCTTCTGTGGCCAGCCGGCAAGAACCCATCAACAGCTGTGATGAGCATAGCAGACTCAGGGAGACAGGAGGCAGCTGAAGCCAAAGAGGACCCACGCCTGGAGCTCTGTGTGTGTGATTGGAGCAGAGAGATGCCAGGACCCAAGGAAATCCCAGCAGCAAGGGAAAAAAACAGATTGACTCTCAGTGACTCATTTAGCTCCTGGATTGGACAGATCTCTCCCCTGCTGGCAATTTGGCTGAGCATCAATGGACAGATACTAGGATGAATAGCTTAAAATAATTAGGGGTTGGGAATCTGCAAAACTGCTAGCCATCCAATTCTTTGCTGTGCAATACGAGGCACAAAAAAGAAATTACATTTAGGTTATTAAATATTAAGTCAGTGGATTTACCTCCATTTGGTCCAGAACAGGAAACTGGCTAAAATTCAACATTTATATCATTGTGTTGATGGCCTGTTTATCACTGAACAAGCGAGTGCCTTTTGGCAGGTCAAGCTCTTTGACACATGGGGCGATGTGTGCTTAATTTCTCTGAAACAGAAGAATTAATATAATGATAATTAACACAGATGAGAAAAGAATTAAAATCAAGTACAGTCAAGAGCTCAGTTTAATGCCAGGCATCCTACATTCTAGATGTTCTGGGGCCAGATTTTTTACTGTTGAAGGTAGCGAGGATTTTGCCATTGGTACTGATGGGAGCCGGAGCGGGCCTTAAATGCAGAGAGATGGGATTCCCTACACTTTCCATTTAATGCTCAAAACCAGAAGCAACAGGCTCATTTAGTATCAGTAAAGGTCAGTTAAAATTATAGAGACATCCTTTGGAGCAAATCCTCTGCCTTGTATTTGCATATTTATGAACTAGAGATTACGACAGGCTATTCCATTTATTAAAGCAGCGTCGCTATAGTTAATAGTCTGTCAGTATTTCCATTATATACCCCGTTTTTCAGTATTTTAGTATCTCAGACATTTAAAATCACATCAGGAAGCAAGTTGGTCTTGTGTTGTTGGCCAGGTGCAATTTTTTGTTTTGGATTATTTTCAGTTATGAAATACTGTTCATCATATATGCAAACGAGCCACAGCATTTCTGCTGGGGGAAACAGCAAAGTGCGTGAGTTCATTGCAGCTTTGTTTTTCTTTAGGAAAGAAGGAAAAGAGGGATTTGACCAATCATGTCAACTGGAGCTTCACGTTTGAAGAACAGTTTTTCAAGCAACTGCTCTCAGAAGAAACACTGGTTCTCCATGTGAAATCAGGTTACTGCGTGCTTGCCAGTGGTGACCAAGGTATACAGGTGAGGATGGTTTCCTCTGTCCCTCAGAAATTTATTGTCTGCCAGAGTCATGAGCAAAGAACACCAGGTAAGACATCACTGAACATAAAAGAAGAGCCTTTAAAAGTAACAGAAGCCCTGGTTACAAATTCAAAAAGCTAGCCTGATTTTAAGTGTCTTCCAGATGCAGAAAAGTACACTACTGTGATGACTTTATTGCTGATATTTAGGGTAAAGAAAAGGGGTTGCTGAGGCTTTGGGGAGGGAGTGGTTGTGAAGCTACCTTGCATGTGTCTCTGAACTGAAGTATTGTTTACTTTAGCAGTCTTATATCCTGTTTGTTGCAAACAGCCTCAGTTTGCTTTCATAGAGGTGTTGGTTTGCTAAAAAATAACTGACAGGCAGGGGCAAATATTTAGAATGAAATGCCAATTTTTAACTTACCAGGGCAACCAAAAGTTGCTCTTCAGTAAAGAAACTGGTCTTGCACTGTAGCTTCTTGTCCCATGAAAAGAGAAACAGTCCAATAAGAAACTCTTGGGCAGTGATTTGTCCTCAGGGTCTTGAAAAATCACTTGCCACCATAAAAACTGAAAAGTTAAAACTCAAACTCATTAAGAGAAAAAAAATGAAGTTATGTGCAAAATGTTTGTTGCTCTTTACTGTTGCCCAGCAAACATATAGTTGGAGGTGGCAACATAGTCCACATTTTCCATCTTTTCCATCATAAAGTTCTATGTGCACAACTGAGGACTCCAGTGAAACTAACAAAGGCAGGCCAGAAACACCACTGAAACATCACATACAATCCATATGATGCACAGCAGCTAATAAATCTATAGCCTGGACAAGACCCAGGGCTTGGCCTCTGTGCCTTCTTTTGTGAATTTTGACTAAATTAAGATTAACAAGAAGTTTAGAAGTTATGTTACATAAACAATTTTTTAAGTACATGTAAGACATTGTTGCAAGAAAAAGTCTGTGATCTTAAAGCCTCCAAATCCAAATGGTGAGACAGACTTTGCATCTGGCCTCTTGTCTCCATCATGAGAACCAAGGGCCCAGATCAAGACACTCCACTCAAGCTTGTAGAAAATCTATTCCAAATCGAGGTGGCTCAGGCTCATTAGTAGCATTTTCTTAAAACAACACTATTTGGGATATTTTTGTAGGTAATTGCTAACTTGAAGTGCATTTTCCAGATGCCTTCCAGAATTGCCACTGGAAAGAACAATATTCCTTCCCCAGGCACGTCACAATGCTTTTTCAGACAAATATTATCTCTGGTCATGATAAGTGATCATAACTCAGAAGTAGGCAGACTACAGAAATTCTGACTGTGTTGAATACAAAATTACTTTAACAGTTTTATAAAGCAGGTGTAACCCAAAGTAACAGTGGGGGAGGGAGGGTCTGCCAAACGTGTTTAAAATGTATGAAGTATGAAGTATTATTTGCTGTCTGCTGGAAGATAAGTCCGTGCTCGGTAAGCTATGTGAACAGCTTTGTTCACTACATATATTTGTTATGTTTTGTTTTGGTTTTTTTTAATTTTCAGTGACATAAAATCTTGCATAACCAATTTGAGTGCATCTTTGAATATTAAAAATAATTATTATTATGTAATTAGTCAACAGGATGTGTGTAATTGTATAGTACCAGCATTCTTGGGTGTGGTTAATTACGTAGGTAGAATGCCAACACTCATCTAGACATAGTATTATAAAATTACACAACAACATACACCCTGGGTGGGTACTCTAATTATATTTTACATTTAAACAATGGCTACATTAGCAAAATAGAACTTATTCTTTTAAAAAGTATCTTCCTGCAGGCATGGATCATAGTAGATGATGGTGATAATATTGCCCAAATAAAGAATCTTCTATCTCCCAAGGGAGCCAGGCTTCTTCATAAACATACAAATAGGAGACAGAAATTAGGCATAAAGAGCCCCTCATCCACTCATGGTATGAAGCCACCCAAAACCAGACATATGACAATTGCTGAATCATGCACCAGAATAATTGAATGCAGAAAATGAACAGGAAGAACTTTCTATCGCATGAAGAATCACACAAGATTAACCAGAAATCTGCCTAGAACTGTTATATTTTTATGACTTAGGCATCAGGACCATCATTAAACCATGCTGGAAATGAAACCACACAGTGAATCAGATTCTTCTTTTAACTTACCCGGGAAGATCTAGGTTACAGCCATCAAATGTCTTGAGCATTTTAGTTAACTCTGATCTCTGCTAAGAGTTATTGCCAATATGGTACAAGTGTCTTCTGCACTCCCATCCAAAACCTCCCTGACTAGTCATCACTCATTCTTCCTATAGTACATCTGCAGTGACTGACAGGCATACACTTCACCAGGGCCAGCACTACAGAGATGGTAAGATCTGCAGTACAGACAGGGAAGGTGGATGGTTCTTTTACATGGCTCTCCAGTATTTTCTCTCTTTTGATATGGGTCCAAGGCAAAAAATCCAGGAGAAGAATAGAAAGGTGAAAATTCCAACACATAAAAAAAAAAAACCCCAAAAAATCCAAAACAAAACCCTAAGATATGAGTCATTATAAATGTAAAATGTCAGAGCCTAAAGCTGGTTTTTTTCATGTGCCTAGGTGGAGGAGGGTGAGGTGCCCTCTGAGGATGATTTTATCTTTTACTTTTGAGTCTGAAGATCTTGGATGTGGTTTGGCAAGTTCATAAAAATATTTGTGATAAAGTTGAACTGCCATCTGGAAATGTTACATACAGAGATGTAAGAAAGCTTAAGGAGAAAACTGCAGATGCTGGAAGGAGAATCAACAGTGCACTTGAATGAGGTTAAAAATTGCAGACAATTAGCTACTAGATGACTCCTACTAAATAAATCATCAAAGACTTGACTACTGCTTCCAGGTTTCCACAACAGTATTGGCTCATTGGAGCAGCCAAAAAGATGTCCATTTGGCCAAAGTTTTGGGAATTTACTATTCTTGTTTGAATTAACTGATCAACCAACAAGGCCGACATACACTCTCTTGCCAAGGCTGTAAAGCAGGGCCTTCATGCTTCTAGGGAAGATATTATATTTACTGTTCAGGATCAAGGACCTCATGATATGGAAAACAAGTTTCTTTGTGTTAAATGAGAGCTCCATGAGAAAGACAAATAATGTGAGCTTGTCATGGAATCACACATCTTATTTCAGCACTCAATAAAGCACTTTGCTTATCCAATTTAATAGAGAAGCACAATTTCTTTTTCCTGTATGCCTCCACAGGTCAGGTCTAGCTCTGATCTCGTTTAGAGCTTGATTCAAGACCTAAAGTAAAGGGAAAATATTCCTATTACTTCCAAGAGGCATCTGGACAGTCTTGTATGGTAGTTTTACTTAAATGTAAATTCAGTGCTGAGTTTCTCCCAGGG
>NW_010315366.1:5885-12020 GCF_000700745.2 Antrostomus carolinensis
TTTGTATGCTCAACTTTCCACCCTCCCGTTACTTGCTGCTGATAGGACCAATCCTTTGGCTTGGCAAAAACTTCTTCATTTGTCCAGCCTTTCTACAGGGTCGACTGGTACAAAAAAGGGCTTACCTTGACTTTCTTTATTGCTACATCTGGGCACCTCAACACAGTTGTACTCTCTTTTACTGCTTGAGATTTACTTGTGTCCCTGGCCTCTGAATGTCACTGCTGTGAAGGTTTTGTTCTTCCCAAAGACTCTCCAGAGGTTCAGTGAAGGCAAATAGGGTTTGCTTTGCTTGAAAAGTAGATTGTATGTGTCACTATAATAAATGAAAATATGCAAAGTGTTGGCTGATTTTAACAGGAAATTGGAATGTTTGACTTGTCACAAGGCCAGTTTATACTATATGGACTTCTGACATTGTTCATAGTAGGTGAACCTCACCCTATGTTGAGGGCCAGCTCAGGGCCTAGTTATCACTTACATGCAATTTAAATTATCTTCAGAATAAAACTTAAGTGATGCATAAGCCTCACACTCTCTCTCTGTGCAGGAGTGTAAAAAATGGACCTGATTTAGAAAACACTAGGGAGAAATAGTGAAGTTTTACACATCAAATAGGCCAATTAGAAATGCTTTTCTTTTCTAACAAGTAAACCAAGCATATTGACATTAATTATATAAAATACTCAAGCTTTAGAATAATCTATTGAAGAGCACAGAGGTATACCAAATCCTGTGCAAATGAGTGTGTGCAACTGTTCTTCAGGTAACATGTTTATTTATAAAAATAAGCTGCGTGTTCGGGTTTCTTTTCAATGGGTAGAACGTCATAAAAAGTGTCTCTCTCTCTTGCTTTTACTCAGTGTAGTAAGATAGTTATATCTGTTCAGCACAGCCTAACATGCATTCTAGGAGCTCAGAGCAGATTCTTCCCATACCTGGCTTAGTAGTACTATGTCAGCTTTCCTGGAATGACATCACTGTAACTAGGAACAGAGTTTGTTCTCCTCTGGTGGTAAATTTCCTCTAGTTTCAGAAAATCTAGTGGACTTCATAACTGCATTTGTATTTTTCAGTCTGTGTTCCTGAGCTTACTAGTGACAGGGGTGTTTAAAGAAAATACTGTGACTGTAATTTGCTATTGCCTATTAGTGTTGTTGGTATTGAAACTTAGTAACAGTGGGAAGACAACTTTATCAATCCCTTCTTTTACCCTGGCTGGCTGCAAAGAAATCCTTTTACTTTTGATAGCTTTACTTCATGGTGGAAGACTACCAGCTCTTCTTTCTCTGAGCATTGGGTGCATTACTCCTCTAGGTCCCTTTAGAGAGGCCATGCCGTCGACTGTCCAGGCTGGGCAGCCCAATGTCAAAAGGAAAGGAGCCTTTTGCCCATCACTGTCATATAAATCAGGCCCAAAATCTGAGTCCTGTAAAATGTGAGAAAATGAGAGATTTGATTATCCATATGGATCACTCTGGATTTATTCCAGATTACTTCATTAATAGCAATCAAAGACATCACTTTAATGGATTTTTTATCCTCAAAATTATGATCATGAGGAATTTGTTCTGGCTATTGATTTTGAAAAGGCTTTTCATTCTCTTCAATAGCCTTAACTTATTTCAGATTTAGGTAACAGTAGGATTTGGTCTTAAATATGTTAGATAGGTCAATCTCCTTTATTCAAATCCACAGTTATGTTAAAACTAATGACCATAGTTTAAAGATGATTTATATACTGGGGCTTAGACAGAAGAGTCCTTTTTCTCTGATACTTTTGCTGTTACAGAGGAGCCTTTGTTTTGGGAGAAATCGGTGTTTTAAAGGGAAAAGTCAGTGATGTTTTCCATTCTGCCGTTAGTTGGAGAATATGTTATTTTTTTAATGAAGATTTTTAGATATTATGCTGGAAGTCACTGAATGTTCATGTTTCTTCTTTGTTAATTGGGTTAAAACTCTTAAAACCATTAGGGGATTTAAATGTAGCTCTATTTGAGCAATATCCTTTATTGGATCCCCCATTATCCTTTAAACATCTTGGTGTGCATGGGGATAAAATTAGAAAGAATTTGTTTGCTTTAAATTGCCAGCCTCTGCTTGATAAAACTATTAGCTATTTAGCTAATTGGACTGCTCTTCCATTATCATTAATTGGCAGAATTGATACAATTAAAATGGGGGCTTTATCTGAACTGTTTGTGTTTTTTCTGAGATACTCCCATCAAGTTCCCTAACATTTTCAGGGAGCCTTACATTCTGCAATTAGTTTTGTTTTCAGGGTTAGAGGTAAATTTAAGATTAATTTTGAAACTCTGCAGCTTCTCGTAGAGTCAGCTGGACTGGCTCCTGCTAATTTTATTGTTGTTTTTGGCTGCCCTGGTACAACATGTTGTTTCATGATTTAGACTGTCCCCAGCATTATGCAGCTGTGGAGCGTGTGGGGCAGTGCAACCACAGGCTGAACAAAATCAGGCCCTCAGAGCACACCCCCTACTTTGCAGAAGGTCATGGCAAGACTTGCTCCCAGAGCTGTGTCCTGCAAAGGTGCTAAACACCCATTATTCCCTGACCCACCAAAGCATTTTAACACAGCCATAACTTTTAAGCACGTATACAGGCCTAGTGACGCCAATTAGCTTACTCATAGTAGTAAAGTTAAACAAAGGCTGTGCTTGGTTGGGGCCACAGTAATCATCACCTTGTTGGTTTGACTCCCACATGAATCCATTGCAAAACAACACGTGTTCTTCGGCTTACACCTTGGCTGTGCTCTCAGCTGATGCTGTCCTGCAAATGAGCAGGGGCAAGGCACTGAGTTTTGAGGAGAGGCTCTGCCAATGCTTTACTTTGCCTGTGGTCAAAGCATCAAGAAACTGCACCCTTGGTTCCTGCCATCCCCAGTGGACATGCCATCTTTTTTAGGCTGCTAGTACAAATAGTGCTTCTCCCTCCTAATGCTATGATTCATGTCAGCCATTAGCCTCAAATAAAATGAATGGGCCGCAAGAAAATTAAAACCAAATCACGCCTCTATCAAGTGGAAGTCTCATTGACAAGTAGGGCCTCTATCGCCAGAATTAGTCATCTGAGTCTGCCTTTTGCACCAGAGGCTAAGAAAACCAGAGGATGATTAACTGGGCAGGACCAAGAGGATGTCACCCCTCCCATACAGCTGGCCAGTGTGGGCAGTTTCTAAATCGCACCCTGAGGGCAGTGGCTGCATCGCAGAATACCACCACTACCTCTGCTTCATCTCCATCACAATTTTATATAGTGCTAGGGTGGCCACAATTGTTCTTCACCACTCAAACATGCTCTTATACTGAGACTTCCTTATCTTGCAAGCCATGTAGAGCTGGATCCATTGCCATTTAATGCTTCTTAAAATAACTTGTATCTAAAATATATTTATGCAAAATAATTTTGAAAAATGTTTTTTCTATAATTTGTATGCAAAAATAATTATATACAATTTTAATTAAAAAAAAAAAAATCAACTCCATTCTCATAGGCATGACCCAGTATGTATGTAACAGGTCTGAACACTGGATCAATCTTGATGCAATACTGCCCTGCTTAATTCACTTGAGTCACTGTACTTTTTAGACTTATACCAAATCATTTCATGAAACACATCATGATTCATGGGTTAATCCTGATTTAGCTATGGTGCTTTGCTTTTGTGTATTATCTAAATTGTTTTGCCCATCTCTTCTTCATTCATTTTGTCTATCACAAATATCTTTCTACATGGGTTTCACTCATACATTTATTTGTATTTAAATTACACATCTCTTTAAGGAGATAGATCCATCAAGTGATACAATATTCCATGGCACAAAGAATAAAAAGCCATGGAGATGGAGCCCACAGTTTATATAATACTAATGAATTATTTGGATTTTTGACCTTAAATCAGACTCAACCTCGGTAGCTAATGGAATTGAAATGTAATGGATAATAGCCCAAGAGGCAACCATATTGTAGCTCTAGCTTCCACAGCGTGTCCCTTATTGACAACCTCCACTGAGCACCTTTGCAGTGAGTGGCTGTCAAAGTACCTTATCTCAGAGTCACAGGGCTGCCTTCTCTTCACCTTGAGGACAGAGTATAGCATGAACTAAGGTTGAACTGCTGCTCCAGGTCTTGGGACACTCCTTCTAGGGAGAAAGAGAGCACCTGAGTCTCTGGGGCTAACAACCTGACATGTTTCATGAGCACTAAATTCACTGTAATGAAAGTCACCTTGGGCTGAGGGGCCTATTGTGGCTCCCTCAGGACGAACGTGCACTCCCACCAGTGCCACAAGAAACCCCACGTTCCCACTGACTTCCCTGTGGCTCAGGAAAAGAGAAGGGGGAACAGAAACAAACCCCCTTAGAATAAATTAAAAGACAGCTGCCTCACAGTACTAAATGCACTGATCAGCTGATTTGTATTTCTGGATTAATTGCAGTAAATAAGGAGCATCACACTCGTGTAAAACTCATCAAAGGAGATGAGAATCAAGCCCAGTGGGAACAGAGGAGCTGCAATGCAGGAGCCAGTCCTCCCTGTGAAACATTTAAGGTATGTTATGGCCAAAACCTCCTTAATGCAAGCAGTGCTGTTTATTTGCTTCCATAAACTGTGAATTTGGTTTATTGTCACCAGTACAAGAAGAGTCCAGAATAAGGGATGTTCCTGGGCTGAAACATTACTGTGGCATAGCAACACCTTTTCCTCATTTGAAAGTAGAGATATAACTCTGTATATCATTAACTAAGACAATAATGAATTAATACAATAGCCAAGTAATAGTGCTGTAATGCTTTCATGTATGAATTGGAATGTGAATACTGAGCTTTTCATTTCATGGTTGAAAAATATATGAGATGACCCAAATATTAATTTCTGCATTTCAGTCATTTATATATCATGGGTCAATAATCATTTCTTGCACAAATGACTTTTCAAATGAGAAGCAGTATATTGTAATGGTCTATCATATTTACAAACATCTCATTGTTTTCCTAACTTACCACTTAGTATTTAAAATATACTGGACCAGATATTGTTTGCCAAATACAATACAAAAATGGCTCATGTAAAATGCAGAGAGTATTTTCTTTTACTGTTATCCATAATTTATAATGTTCATAAACCATGGAGTGGCATGTCCCTGCCCCAGGCAGGCCCAGGCCCCCACTTTGGAATGGGCATGGTTTTCCAGGAATGGTTCAGGGGACCTGACACCTCTCTCTGCTCTTTACTCACCTTAAAAGTCTCACCCCTTTGAGGAACAATCCCTCTGAGGATCCAGCACTGTCAGAAGGACTAACAGTGGAGGTTTTTGAGAAGTTTAATACATCCCAAGATTTCTTTACAGCATGCAGTGACATCCAACAAAATGCCTAGGGTGACTTTTTTCAATTACTTTACAAAGCTAAAATAATATAAATAACCTTGCTTTTTACTTACTGGTATTGAACTTAGTCCATCATTTCAGGCTGTTCATTGTTTCCTCATATTCCACCCCTTTGTTAGCCAACATATCCCAACAGAAACCTTGTGTCTTGGAGTAAATAGTATTCAAGTCCTGAATTAATCAGGGACTAGTGCAACATATATACGCTGCCCAGCAAGATGAATTTACAGATCTGCTTTTTCCCCTAATTATAATTCCAGAGGTTGAGTGTCAACAGCATATGGGTATATCCTTATAGAGGCATTGCAAACGCACGCATACAGGCACACACACTGTACATTAATCTCTCTTGGCTTATCTGTTGCTGTCTTTAATTTGTATACTTCAAAATTGAGTGGTGAGGTCATTTATTAGGCTGTTTCTGTGAGTTTTATGTAGTGATAAGAAAGCAGTAACATGCAATTTGTTTTTATAGAACTCACTTTTGTAAGTATGATCTAATATTTCCTTTCTTTAACTGAACAGTGAGGAAGAAGAGCTTTCAGAGCTAACTAAGAGTTAACTGGCTACGTTTCAACTGTCACTGTTGTCTTACATCTACATAGAGAGCAGGAGAGAGCCAGAGAGATGTAAGTACAGCAGGCCACTGGGAAAAAACATTCGTAAGTAGAATTTTCTCCTCAGAAGCCTCAGAGCAAATCTTTCCAGTTTGTCTTGATTTTTTC
>NW_010315366.1:12039-22039 GCF_000700745.2 Antrostomus carolinensis
GAAATGATTGTTATTATCCAAAGGACCTTACTTGCTGGCTCGCTGCATCTCTGTTTATGAAATGCCATAACAAAAGTGAGCTCACGCTTGTGTGCTTCCAATGCGTGATGTTCCTGTGTGCCAGATGGGCACTTTCATGACTGTATGAGCGTGGATTATTTCATTTCCTACATCTGGGACTCCAAATGGCTGCACAGAATGCCACAGGAGAGAGGCACAGATCTTCAGCTGGGGAAACCTACCTTCACAGGGGAACCGGCTACATCAGAGGGGATGAGGCAGAGAAGCCCCAAGTGATATCTGAAAGTTCACATAAACCAGGGCTATAAGGGGAACCTTTAGAACCAGGAACAAGACAAAAATAAACAATAACTAATGCTGGATGTCAGCTGTGGAGAGGGGGGGAGGGAAAATAAACCATAAGCAGTTTCTTGTCTGGCCACAGAAGATGTGTTTGGAATGCTGTTTTGTATTTCAGCTCAGAAACTCTGTTGTGACCTTCAGATATCACTGGGTATTACAAGTTCGACAGATAACCAGAGAGAAATGTCCCAAGGATAGCTGGCATATACCATGCCATCTAGTTAATGTTGACTGTGTATTGCTCATAGCCCATTCCAGAGCTGTGACCAGGCAGCCTTGTACAAACACTGCAGAATCCTACAGTAATAGTCAGGAATGCTACAGTTTGTCATAAAGCAATTGCAGGATTTGGATAATTACTTGTTTGTTTGGAAGATAAAAGGGTGCTTTCCTTTTTCTTTTTTAACCCCAAAACAATGAGAGCAGATCCTCAGTATAGTGAGGACCTGGCTCACTGCACTTTTGCAGTAGACGTTACACTACAGAGCCAGCAAACAGGAGGAAATGGTAAGAAGAGATGGAATAGCCTGTCCTACATGTTTGATTGAATTAGCTGTAGCAGAAAAAAATATAGTTAAGCCAGTGGCTTCCTTAAGATGAAAGAGAGCAAACCCCCAAAAGAGACCAAATGGAAAAAGTAATGAACAAAAGAAAGTAAGAGCTTGTGACACAAAGTAAGAAAAATAAACAGCAGTTGACTTAACTATTTTGCATAAGATATTTACAAACCACAGCGTATTACTGTTTGCTTTATGCATTTTCACATCCTGCTCAGTTTAAAGCAGTAATTTTCTGCAAGGACAACAGAGGGAAAAAAAATGCTTTACACTGCTTATATTAATTACATTTTTTCATTACCCATCATGTTTTCTACAGGCTTGTGTATTATTACTGTAAAATGTAATGAAACAGAAAAAGAAAAAAAAAAGAATGGACTTCTGGGAAATTTTCCAATTCTTGAAATGCAATGTTAATTGAGTGCTATTTTTAGGTCAACACAGATAGAGCTGAACCCATTGCCATCAGCGCATAGAATGGGGACAGCCCAGGTGCAACACAAACTGGGTGAGGGCATCAGTGTCTACTGATGGAGGAAAAGGGAAAGAAACTAACTCTCCAGAGGGGTTGTTCCCGTTGGGTTTGGGACAGTTTCTATTTCTTGATGTAAAATTCTTAAAGCAGAAATGAAAGGGAAGGGTGCAGAGCTGGCTGGTAAAGGTCCAGGACCCACTGTGACCATGGACACTCCTTCAGGAGACCCAGTGACTCTTACGACAGGACGACAGAGCAAATGAAAGTGAGAAGCTCTCTCTGGTTTGGTGGCTGACTTCCAGCTCTGGGAAGCAGGGCACTCTGAAAGTCAACATAACATAAAGTCCCCCAAAATGTATCAGAAACATGATCCCTTTAATTTATAGATCTCCTAAAAGGCTGCCAAAAATCAATTATTTTAATTTGTATACAGTGCAGCCATGGACTGATTCAAGTTCTTTTGAAGTATTTTTAAACAGCCATTGCACAAAGCCATCCTCTTTCCCATATGCAAGAAATGAATTGAAAACCACAGTTTCTCACAGTCACTTTGATTGCAAGAAAAGACACACGGGACTCTGCAAGCAAATCTGAGGCCCCCTGCTAAGTCCTTTAACTGGGTGCCTATACTGTTAGCCCCAGTAGTCAGTGTAGCCCTAACCAATCCCTGTATTATCTGCCTCTTCTGCCAAAGAGTGCAGGGAAGGTGTTTGAGCCAATAACAGCTTGAGAAGAACAGAGGAAATAGTTATTGGTACTTGTGGATGGGTGGAGGTTCCCTCTGAAACAGAAGTAGAAAATATTTGGTGTGCACTTACTAATGCCAAAATGAAAGGGAGAGAGCGTCCCAGAGTGAGGGAAGCCAAGGCTATCTCCACAAAGCTCTTCATTCTCTGTATTGCACAGCACTACTATAAAAGCAAACACCTAACAAAAACATTTCAGCAGCGATTTTAAATTACCAGGTATCATGTTTTGGAACACCTGAGGTTAACCCAAACAGTTTTCTGCACACTTTTGTCCCAAAAGCAATCATGACCAGATGGTGGAATTACCAAAACAGAACATCTGATTTTTCTGTTTCTTTTGGTGCTACTGGAGAGTTGGTAACCAACTTGTAGGTATAAGAGACACCTCTCTACCTATGCTGGCCCAGGTCATCAAAGGCATTTTGGGCAGGATCCTAAACAAAGACACTCAAGCACCCACATTTCTGACATGATCTGGTTCCTTTTACCTTTGGACAAAAAGCTTCTATTCTGGCCTTTTCTTTATTCACTACAGGTTTCTTTGCTTTTCTGTGGTTCTCTTAGCCACTTGAGGGTCTAGGCTCATCCTTTTTCCAATCTCAGCTCAAGAATCCCATATACGCCCAAGGGCCACACGAAATAGCATGCATCAGTGCTCCCCTGGGTGTGGCAGTGTGGCTCTCCTTGACCTATGCAGTAACATGGGCTTCAGCTATCCATCATGACCTTGTCTTCACTTCTTGCCTATTTTCAAATCTCTGCCCTCCCCTTAAGTCACATAAGCCGTGACTTATCAAAAATACCACCTCAGTGCATTCCAGACGTGTCTCCCCACCCATTTCCCCGCAGATCTGCCACTGGTACAGAAATGCTACAGATTGGCCTGGCAAGGCTTAGGTGGGTTAAAAAAAATAAAGGAAAGGAAAACACAAATTGAAGAGTTAGTTTGCTCTCCAAACATCTCTAGTGCTAAGATAGAAGTGATAAATCATAAATATAAGCCAACATGATTTTCTCTTATCTGACACATTGAATTAAGACTGTTGAGCTCAAACACATAGCAAAATTGACAAACACCTCCTTTTAGGAATGCTGCATCAAAGCTATTAACTTTTATAGTCAGAGACCATTTAAGGCAAGGCAAGGCATGTGCATTAGCACACACTGCCACACACCTGCACACAAATTGTATGAACTGTGATACTATGTTTGCAAATCAAAAAGGAAATCCTGCTCCTTTTGCTTGTCCTGCCTCCAGCAGTGGTGTCAGCATTTGGACTTCAGTTAGCCAAGCAAAGTGGCTCCAGTTTGTTGCAGCCTTACCACGGGTCTTAGCTCATTGTTGGCTTGTCAACACTATACTTCATCAAGACCAATCTTAAGCCTGACAACTAACCCCATACTTTTGTATTTCACCATGAGAGACTCTTTTTTTGTATTTCGATTAGAGTTATTCCCCTTTGCTAGGAAAATTGATCTGGATCCACAGCCCTCCAATCAAGAGTCACATTTTTCCACAAAGGATTCAGCTTTGTTCCTTCACAAGGATTCAGTTCTCAACACCCCAAGTTGTTCTTTTAGGCAGCAGTCCAGAAATACCAGGGCTCCCTTACAGACAAGAGCAGGTAATTTTTTTTTTTTTCTTTTTTTTTTTTTTTTTTGTGGGATGATAGGAACAACTAGTGGAGGGTATGGAAGGAACAAAATGGGCCATGAAACCACAAAGTCTCCCAGAGCATGGACAGTCTGACCCAACCCAGCAGGATCCCACTACACCACTCCTAGGGGAATGGCTCCCATTTGAGCCAGCCTTTTCAGTGCTCAAGCTACTGGGGAAAGGGCAATTTGTTTATTCCAAGACAAACCCACTGAGTAAATTAGGAAGTCAATATCCAAATGGAAATTCAGGCTTGAGAGAATGTCCTAAGATACATGTAGCCACTGATTTCCATGGAAAATTTGCCATAGCTTGCACCAAAACTAGGATTTCATCTCTGGGTGTTTTCATTTTTGCACTTGATTAGCTGGCACCTGTCCTCTATTTAAAGATGGTCACAGTTCACCTGAAGAATTGCAGTAATAAGCTGATCAAGGAGGCTTTGCAAGATGGACCCATGGAGACTGCAGTCATTTGACTGATGAAATCCCACCTATTGATTCAGAGGGGATTCAATGGTCATTTTGAAAATTTCACTTCAATGTGCTCCTTTTGTTTCAGTTGTGTTGGGGGTGACCTGTAGATTTAAAGTCTGACAGAGCAGGAGAAATGAGGAGCCATTAATTCTTATGAAGAAAAAAAAAAAAAAAAGCAAGCCATTCCATATAATTTGGGCTTTGGTCAGATGAAGCCTCAGTCTTGCAGACTGTGCACCAAATGTTTATTAATGTTTAGAAGGTCAGTACTGATTGCAGCCCAGTACTTTCAAAAAGTTTAGTTGTCTTGATCTGAGGAAGCAACGGGCAACAGTGCTTAAATATATTTCAGGCTCTGGGATTTTCAAAAGCCCATGTGTTCACAACTCCCAGTGGCAACAAGGAGCCTGGAAGCTTTAAAAATCTGAAGTAGGCACTGATCTGTGTCCAGAGGTGCTCAAATAAATGTGGAAATCTGCCTCTAACGTATCCAGCAACCCTGTCCTTCTGGGTCACATTTGGAACCACAAGCACTTTACATGGCACTAGCTCCTTTGCATAGCTGTGGATAAAAAAGGAAGGAAAGTGTATTATGAACCTCAACTGACAGGAAAATGCCATAAGCAGTGAAGTACTAGCCAGGATGTTGCAAGATGCCATTGTATACAAACTCAAATCAAGCTGGGGTAATTACATTTTCCAATTTAAAGGTTTTGCAGATGTGAAGTTTCCCACCCTGCTTCCCAGCCTCCATGTGTCCCCTGAAGAGGATCTGCACTGTTGCAGGTGAAGAAGCCCTGCTAGGCAACATGGTCTACATGTGTGGCCTCCAAAGGCTTTGACTGCTACAGTGTTGGCACCAATCTCACGTTATACCCAGGATATGACCCAGGTGCCGAACTAGGTGTCTGTGCTCACACATGTGCCTTTGAAACAGATGATGTAAATGGGCTAGCTCATAAATACTTTTGTAGATGTGCCAGCACGTGACCTCTGTGGTCTCCTTGCAGTCCTACCCAGCTAGATTTGAGACAGTGTTCTCACCCAAGAGGATGGACATGTGGAATCTAGCTGATTAACTCTCTATTATCCAGGAGGGTGCCCACAGCCAGAAAGTAAAATGCTTCTAAAGAACAAATCCCAGAATGACCTGTGCTGCACACACACAGTGCTGCCTCTGACCCAGCACTCCTGCCAGCCCTGGGAGGAGAGTGGGCTTCAGAGCCATCAGTTCTGGGCATCAGGGATTTTGAAGTAATACTAGAAAAAGGTGGCTGCTTCTCCACTCTGTTTTACCAGTTGTATGCCAGTGAAATGCTGTTGAAGTCAGTGGAGTTGCACTGCCATAAAACCTGATACAACAGAGCAAGTATACATCTCAGTATATTTAATGGTTGGACTAGATGATCTTTCGAGGTTCCTTCCAATCCCTAACATTCTGTGAATGTCGATAAAGTTAATAATGTTAACGTCAACAGAGTCCAGAGCAGCAGGCAGGACAGACCCCTGGCCTCTCTGATTTGCCTCAGTAGATCACACCTTAACCCTATTATTTTCCTCAAGTGTTTTTTTACCTCATAATCTTCCTGAGTATCATCAGAATAAAGTTCACCTCCCAGGTAACTCCTCAAACCCAAGCATATCCCTGTTTAAATATTGGGATTGGGATGAAGAACACTGTGCCTAAATGGTATCCTTTGAAATGGGGCACTGTGCCAGGTTCCCATCAGAAGGGTTAGCTGAAGACTGGGGGACTGGAAACACTGACTGCAGCCAATTTCTTTTTTCTATTTATTAATCCTTTGTCCAAACAATATGAACATTTGGTGCATTTAGCTCTAAATATGTCAAATGCTCCTTTAGGAAAGAACTTGCAAAACCTAAAATCATCTCTTAAGATCAGATTCATTGCCTGAGCTCAAAATTATTCTTCTCTACACAAATAAACACACATACACACTTGCGTACTTTGTCTGCACTGCAGGAATTGTCCTGGGGTAGCACTGTGCCGCCTGTGGAGCCCTGCTAAAAAAACTGGCTTTCTGATACCAAAAGAGCACTGCAAATATTTACACATTGTTGAGAGTGGGGGCAAAAAAAGCAAGAATTATTATCCCAGAATGTAACAAATCTAAAAATAAATTGGCTTCATTTTTACCTATTGCAGACCAATGAGGGTAAAACAACTTTAATTAGTGTAACAGGACAGTAGGAATGAAATTGGCTTGGTCACAAGATTTTTGCAGGATGACACCGATGGTATTACTATCCAACTTCAAAGATTTGGAAAGAAGTGGCTGCTAACACTGGAGAATAGAAACCTGTTTTTCATCAACTAGGCTGGCCTGACAAATTAAGTCTGTGGAGTCATTAGATTAAGATAAGAGCTTATCTCCTAGACTGACATTTATTCAGAGGTTTTTATGCTGCTCAGCTAGTAATTAGTGCAGTTGAATTTTTAACACTGCTTTGTCCAGTCATTTGACAAATTTGAAATATATACAGTTTTGATTTAAAAATAACTAAAATCCAAGAATACCAAATTATTAGCTTGGAAAGGTTGTAATTTCTGGAAGAGTTGAGGTGACTTCAAGCAGGTCAGAAGTGCTTCTACTGTTGATTCATTTCCATACACATATTGAGAAGCCCCTTAAAGTAAATTTTTAGGCACTAAGCAGCAGATATCTGCAGCAAATCTGTAATTTCTTTCATGCCCATCCATTTTGTAATTCTGCTGCTTTACAGGGGCAGGAATACTGTGAAGGCTGCACTCCTGCTCATTAACACTTGTCTGCCTCCTTCAGCACTCAGACTAGGATTTCTGGGGGGGGAGTTTCAAAAGGATTCTTCTCTCATATGGCTGTTTTCATGGAATAAGGTTTATTTTTCCTGTCCTAATATTCTTGTAGTAACAGATGGATTGTTCCACAGTAAACCAATGCATTACTTTTGGACACATGGTTTAGCATTGCTTTGGACTAAAAAATCTCATTTTTTAAACAGCTCTTTTTGAGTAACTGAAGATCAGAATTGGATTAATCGTTAGTGATTAAATGAATGAGTATTTGTTTATGAACTTTGATGGGCTTGTTACAGCTATGTTTTTTATTGCTGTTACAATGTTTGTTTTGTCCAAAGTGCAACCATCTCAACATCAATGGTTGTTACCTTTAGAAATACACAGGCAAGGGGAGTTTGTCGTAGTATATTATGATTCACCCTCAACCTAGACCTGCCCTGACTCCTGCTTCAAGGCAGATACTTTCAGCCCTCTGTGATGGTAAGACCTCTGATGCTTCCCACTGGAGGTGTGAAATCCTATGTAGTAAATTTAAGCTCCATGACAGTCACTGCCACTGGGCACCCCACTATCCCTGGTCTGCAGAAGAGACCTCAGGTAAGGTCAGGAGTGCCTTGAGATGGACATGGAGACAGTATATGTGGCAATATTCATAAAATGGCCTGGAAATAAGTTTGTGTCAAGCAAATGCAACCCCTTGCATCAATCCCCCACAAGCTTCAAGTATTGTTCAGCAGACAGATTTTTTTCCCCTCTAAATTTTAGCGGTTAATGCTGCCTTTGCTGTCAACCAAGTAAAAAAATCCCAGAAAACTCTCAATGTATAACTCGCCTCCCAACTGCAGTGGCCCAGCAAAGACAAGTGGAACCTGTTCCTGGGCCTTGAGTGAATGTGAGGAGAAGATCCAGTTTCTGATGGCAAGAAGAGCATGGCCTGAACAGAGAAGGAGAAGGGATTTAAATTCAAGCCCTCCAGGATTTGTGGCAGCAGCATCCTTATTTTCCTAGGTTTGTTTGCTTTCCTGTGTTGTGCATTGCTGCGTGCAGCCTACAGAGGTTGGATCATCTCAGCACTACCCAGGCAAGCTTCAGTCTTTTTGGCTGTTAGATAAAAGGGGGAAAGTTGCCATCATCCATACACACACAAACAGACACACAACCAAAGAATGCCCACACCTTCAGGACAAAAAAACCCAGCTAATATGAAACTATTAACATCTCCTTTTGATGGATTGCAGAGATAACAGCATACAGGTGTCTTGATGTTGTCTGTTACAGCTGTCCATCAACAGTGCTGGCTCATGGGGCAGTTCCCTCGCCCTAGAACCATTTCAGACACCTCCTAGCCTGCTGCTCATCCATGGGGCTTTGTCTTACAGACTGCTGCCATCCGCCTGTACTTCCATGAGTGATACCATTGACCTGCACCTTTCCCTTGGGTCAGCAGGTTAAAGACAACTGCTGCTTGATGGTGCACGCAAAATGAATTATTAGTCTTAGTTCTGGAGGAAGTGTCTGGAGACTGAGACCTTAGCTGGCCCCACACAGAAGGCCAAGGGCTGACAGAAGCACTAGCAAAAAAGAAGTCCCAACAGGTCAAGGGAAGGGGCATTGCAGACTAATAAACTCCGTTCCTACGAGGAGAACTTTGTTCAACTTATGATGCCAGAAAGGATAGCCTGGACTGGCAGGTAAATCTCCCTGAAGATAGTGGAAATAGGGGTTACAGCACCATATTTATCTCAGGCTACTTAGTAAATAGTGAGATACTGCAAAAAGAGAACTGGAGATTTAGCAGCAGGAAGGTGTCATTGAACGGCAATAACAGTACAACCATGTTACTCTGCCTTCCATTTGTAGTGTCCTCCTCTCAGGTGGATGATTGCTCTTCAGCATTTGGCCAAGGTCAGACATGTGAGAGAGAAATTTTCTCAAGTTTCTAGTGTTCCTAAGCAATTTTTAAAATGAGAGAAAAGGGCAGTAACTTTTTTTAACTGGCAAATATGTAGACATTACTCTGATTTTTTTTGAGAGCTTTTGGCTTCTAAGTTTGGTACAAGAGGTACTCAGGTCCCAGAAAAAAAAAAAATGCTTGCCCTTTTTAACTGGATTCCATAGGCTGAAATTTATCCATGATAAATGTTTCACAGTACAGTAAATTATGCAGCAGGTTCCACACAAATATCCTTTACCTTCTGAAATGAAGGTGAGCTTTGAGTAGCACAAATACATGGTGTAGCCATCCAGCTGTTTGTGTTTCCCACAGGCATTCAGCACTTCTCACAAATAACTATGCTTTGCACTACTGTGACACACATCCTGTGACCCTACAGGGCAACAGCAATAGTGGAGTAAATGCCTCTATTTCTGTTTTACAGGTACGTAGCACTTCTGAAATGCAAGCTCAAGGCAGGCTGTGTTGAACACCTAAGCCTGGAGAAGTCGTTCTGGAAAGCTGATGGAAATTATGTGCTCAAATATTAGCAGTAAGTCAAGTGGTCAACGGCCAATGTGACTGTTGGAAGGTGGGTTCCTTTGCACCATATGAAAGTCCCTCTCCAATAGCCCAAGCTTCTCCCCGTTTTGTTTTTCTGTTTTGCAATATTCATTAAACCCTTCGCCGTGACATGCCATTGCCAGTGTGCCAAATCCTGAGCAAATCACATCCTCTGTTCTTCTGTAGCAGATTTGTGAGATAATCTATTATAGATTAATCATATTATTCAGTCTTATGGTGCAATGTCAAAAATAAATTGGGGTTATGAAGCTGGAGGGGAGCCACTTGGGGGGTGCTGTGTTCTCATTGACACTCCTTATTTGACTTTGAAAACAGTGTCACAATGAGATTTTTGAAGATGATTGTTACCTCATGGAATCCAAATCACAAGGTAAAAATGCTGTGGAGTATGTTTTCTTCTCCACA
>NW_010315366.1:27039-46478 GCF_000700745.2 Antrostomus carolinensis
GCTTTATGTCATCCTCTGTAGGCTCCCATGAGAGGGGGTGGCATGAACCCCTGGCAAGGTGACAGCGGAGGGCAGGGAACCACTGGGTGAGTCCTGCCGCTCAGCACTGGCCAGGACACTGAGAAGCCACTATGTACAGGTGAGCTGCACTGCCCTTCCCACACTTCTTCCTACCCCCTCCCCAGCAGCGAAGCTATGCTGAAGGTGTGAGGATCTGTGATGTTTATAGCAGGGGGTGTTTGTGGTGTGAAGGAGATGCCAGTGACATCTCTGCTTTTCTGAGGTTATTCTCCAGCTGATTTAATTTCCACTTTGCCAAAGTGGCAAGTTCTTGTGACGCTCTGGATCGATGTGGCTGAAGGTAGCCTGACCCACTTCTGCTGAACTGGAACTGATTCAGTAAAAACAGGTCAGGCCACTACGAGCTGCCTCAAGCCCCATGTGAGTGCCAGCTCCCAGCCACGTTAGCATGTCAGCTGAATCCGTTTGAACACGTGTTCTTGGAGCAGACTGACACACAAGCAAGGCTGGGCTGGGCGTTGGGATGAAGGAGAGTGGAAGAGAAAATTGATGTTTGGAAAAATCATAATTTTGGGGAGGTGGTTGAAACTATAACATTAAATGATAAATTAAAAAATTAAACCATAAAGTATGCTTTCTACTCACTGGCTTTGGGCTTTAGCTTAG
The DNA here is from genome assembly GCF_000700745.2 of Antrostomus carolinensis. Lineage (NCBI taxonomy): Eukaryota > Metazoa > Chordata > Aves > Caprimulgiformes > Caprimulgidae > Antrostomus > Antrostomus carolinensis. Next base: position 27,727 of record NW_010315366.1, read on the forward strand.
GCATAGTCCTTGGAAGTACCTATGAATGCAAGAAAGGAGATGTGGAGCCGGCCTGGTTTGTGCTTTAAACCACCTCATAGAGATATAGAGGGGTTCCGGCTGTGGCTAAGCATATTCAAAGAAGGCTTTTGCTAACCCAAAGTAATGTGTAGTGAAGTTGGGTGGGTAAGTTTAAAATGTGCCCTTGACAAACATTTGCTTTGAAGATTGGCAGAATAATAGGTACATTGGGTTTTTTCATATTGTTATAGACATCTTAGAATGCAAAAATTATTTAAAAGCAAACATTGGCAAAAAAGAGCCTACCTCTCTTAACTCCGATACTGACAAAGTATGTCTTTTCCCTTCTCCACAGCTCCTCCAGCAATCAGTGGAACTATTAATTAACCTGAGGGCAGTACCCAGCTTGCTGTGAGCACAGCAGGATCCATGCAAGGGGCAGGGGATGAGCTGGGCGGAGGCTGATGATGATTTGGACTTGCATCCAGAAAAGATGTCCACAAAGGGACACGCTTCCCTCTGAGGAGCTATCAGGTCACATTGATACCGCTGCCTTCCAACACAGATGTTTTTCAACCTGTATCACTCGTCCATATGACACATCTCTTTTCATACCATCTTCTCAACACAGGGCTGAGGTTCATATGGAAATACCATCTGTCTGTCAGTGTTCCTACCTGTGCCTGTGGTGGGTACTCATTCTCATGTGAACTACAGACCACTGATTAAACGCACTTCCATACTGCTGGTGAACAATCACAGCACACCAGTTTGGACAACCATGTGTTCTCACTGAGCCCTGTTGTACTGTGCAGTAATTAAAAAGTCATGAGTCCTATTTAAATGCAGGGCATTCTGTCCTAAACCTCCGAGTGCCTGTGGGTGTGAGTAAGCTCACTCTCCGAGGATGTTCCCTGGTCTGTGTACATGCACCAGCTTCATCAAAAGGATGTAGGAAATGCCAGATCCAGCTATATGAATTTCACTTGTTTTTTCTTTAAAATATGTTATTGATCAGTCCAGGGATGGCAAAAATTAATAGTAATGAGCTAATTACTATACCAGCTGCCTACAAAGAGGGGTCCTGTAGGCAGGCTCCTTCTGCCCATTTGCCTGCTGGTTAAACCACCACTCTAGAAATTATAAGCCAAAGCTTTTTTTCCCTTTGTAAACATCTATCAGCATCACCTTTATATGGCCCGCATCACCAACGCTGCCTAGCTTTTAAGTTCTCAAAACCCAGCCAGAATCTCCCCTAGCACATTATAACACATTTTACTAGCTTGAGCTCGGTAAAACACAGCCGTTTCCTCAGACGGATGGCTGCTGAGCTCCAGCAACCTCTGCACAAGGACAGGCACGCCATCTGCGTGCCTCCCAATGTCCGAAGCCCGTTCACAACTGCCAGCCCTTTGAAAAGCCAGCCTGTTTCTCTGATTGATTCACTTTTTAATGAACTGGGAAAGCCTGTGAACTTAAACCCTGACACCTCCACCTCCCTCCCTTCCTAGCCATCCCTGCAGCAATGTACTGATTATATTTCAAGTTATTATGGGATTAATACAGCTGCCCCCGGTGCCTCTTTCCCCTGGACTTCATCAATAAAAGTTGTGCACTACTCTCACTCCAGTTAGTTCAGTTTCTCCCTGAATCTCTCCACACTAGCTGTGACGCGGCAAGGCTGTATCATGTCAGCCCTTCAAAGCTGCCAGTGTTGCTAGCGTTTAAAACCGACTTGTGTCACGGCCTCGCATAAGCTTTGCGTATTTAAGAGGACATCTTGAGCTTTGCTATGCACTGCATCAGCTCTCTAAGTGAGTAGCACATACTTAGCACTATTGAATATAATGAAATAAGATAATCCACAAAAAAAATTAAATAGATTGTGCCAGTGTCATCTTTCTTTGAATTCACAGTAGAGCTATAAAAAAAAAACGGTCTACACAGGCAAGTTCAGTAGACGGGAAAAAAAAAGTGGGGGAAGCAGAAGACCTGGGCCTAGCACAATCCAGTTTTTTCTTTATACAGTACAAGCTTTAGGTTTACTCTTTTTTGTTGGTCTTATGGAGTTTCCCCCACGCTCCACCCCCCCCCCAAGAATCTTATTTTCTACAAACATCATTAAAAATGTAATTAACTGTCTTATTCTTTGGAAAGTCTGCAATTGTTTACAAAAGAAATGCCACACAAGCTGCCACCTTCAACTGTGTTGAAGTGGGAAGTTATGCTCTTGTTTATAACTGTGCATCAATTCCACAATATATTTCGTTGTGGTACAAGTTACATATAAAATTCTTACTGAGCTTAATGTTGCAGCAAATAACACATGTAGTAAGTGAGCAGGATTTATCACTGGCTGTAATGTCATAGTACGTATTCTAAATATATATGGTGAATGATATATATACACACACATGCAAACAAAATGGAAATATATTTAGTTTAAGAAGTGGTGAATTGTGTTTGCTTTTATTATTCTCATTTTGCATGTAGGAAAATGGAGATCAAGCACATCACGAAAAGGGTGGCTGGTTGGGATCGTGCCTGTGAAGCACCACGCTCACGGACAAGTGAGTTAGAGAAGAAGCAGTACTTTGTTACCCACAGTGCAAGAGATGGAGTCCCTCAGGAATGAGGGACCCAGTGTGGTTGGTGGGATAAAAACAAATCCCATCAAATCCCAAGATGCTCCCAGAAAGCATAAAATATCTATCCTGCTAAAACATCTCCCCCAAGATGTTTTATTCAAACTTCTTTCTTGAAGGAATTGGCAATTTTCCCCTTTAAATTCTTTTCTCTTTTTTTGCCCTTTAGGTCTCTCCATAAACACAGAGGCCAGAAGGCTATGCTTAAATAATTCATCTACAAATTTGCAATATCTTTTTGAACTATAGCAATTAAACGGAAAATAGAAAAATCAGCTCAGCATCCTGTTTGGATGTAATTAAAGGTATAATCTGTTCCATTTGAATACTTCAGTGCTTACCCTTCTTAAAACAACAAATAAGAATAGTAGCTCATTTGCAATATGTTTTTTTTTTTTTCAAGCCAGCTAAAAAGACTAACTGATGAAGCAAGAATAATAATTTTTAAATGTGGCGTAAGCACAAAAATACCAACTATAGCTTTCGAATGATTGCTGCAGATCCCAAGTCTGATGAGAGTTCAATAACAAGGGGTATAAGCTTTATGGCAAAACACAAAAGTCTTCCACTGTTTATATCAGCATCTTGATATGGCTGATATAATTACCTATCAAATACATCAGTGGACTGAATATCAGAGGATATCCAAAAATATGTGAGTGGGATGCATATCAGCTCTGTCTTTTAGGGGCTGTTTGATCTTAAGGTGTTTTTTTTCTAAGAATAAAAGACAAATATTGCATTCATTGCCCCTTTGTTTTCTCTAAGCAGCTGATGATTTTACAGCATAATAAAATTAGCCTATTAATAGCTGGCTTATGAGTTTTAGCTGGATTTTTTTCCTCCTACTGGACATTTCTCCTTTGCTCAAAGAAACTGAAGTCAGGTGTAAAGGTAATATCTGCCTTGTTCGTTTATTCTTCTGTAAGCAATCAAGATTTCCCCAAATCACAGCGCAATCTCTTGCCTTTCGAGAATGAATGAATGTAGGCCCTGTTCTCTCAATTTAGTTTAACAAAACAGCTGGCGGAAGTTCAATGGAACTGATGATTATTCTGAGAGGTTACGGTGAACCACAAAAGTTGTTAGTGAAAAGCTCGCTTGTAAGATCCCTTATGAGGAAAAGTATATGGATATTTCAAAATGTAATTAACAGCGTATTCTAACAATGTGAGAAAGAAACATTGGCCGGTTTAGCTGCGGAGGAACCTGGCTGCACACGAGAGCTTTGGCTTCCCAACAGCCACCACCCCCGTAAGAGCAAAGGACACGATGAGAACCGGAGGGGACCACTCACCAGTCACCGCTGCTGAGAAAGGCACCAGGGAAAGCTCTGGCTGCGAGGGCTCCTTTCAGGCTGCCAGCCTCACTGTGCTTGGCAGTACAGCTCCCTCCCTCATGGGCATGTTCACCGGGCCTGGGACCCAACAGCAGCAGTAACTCTTTTCAAAATGTCCGTTTTATCTCCACTATAGTGCTCTCAAAAAAAAAAAAAAATTCCTTTGGGGCAAGAATGTCTCAAACTTAGTTTTGAGCTTAATGCAGTGGTTTGTAGGATTTTTTTCAACAAAATTGTTGAGATTTTATGGTTTGGTTTGATTTTTTTTTTAAGTTAAATATGTAGCAGTGAATAAAAAAAAAATCCTAAAAAGCAAAATTTTTAAAAAAGCATTTTTAATCATTCAAAAAAATTATTTTCAAGCTCAGTATTTGTAAGCTGAAGTGAACATCTAATGTAACAGGGAACGGATTTAGACAGATAAAATGACTACAAAAATGTAAGAGTGATATTATACACAGGAGCAAAATAGCACAATGGTCTACGAGGCCTGTATTTGAATGGTGAATATGAGAGAAGTTTAAGCTCAAATTTTTCAGAAGTTACTCAGCACCTATTAAAATTTCCAGCCTTCCTGGATGTGTGTGCTTTGCTGTTTGAAAGCCCAGGCCCTTTCAGGACTGGTCCTTCAGAGGCTTGAGCCCTCACATAGTGTTCCTCAAGCATCACCCTATTACAGGGACAGCTCTTAGTTTAAGTCACTGCACCCTACATCTCTTCTGACCTGGCTAAACACATAATGCTGCGGCCTGCGCGTGCCTTTCCAGTCACTAATTCTGCAATCTGTTACTTTTAATACAGTAACACTGAGAGGCTTCATTAACAAAACAAAACAAAACAACCCTCCAGCCCTTGTGGTGCTAGGCCCTTGCTTGCCCTTCAGTGGACAAGCTAGAGGCAACCAACGGCAAAAAAGCGACAGGCAGGAGCCCCCAGGCAGGGCGAAGGATAACATGCCCAGCTACCATCTCAGCTCCTGTTGCCACCCCCTTGAACTGTGTAGCCTCCTGCATGCCAAAAACAGTTCTGTGAACTTAATGCTAGAACTACTGTTAAAAGAAACACAACAACAGAACCCGACTTGTTAAATAAAATACCCACAGAGGAGGGAAAAATCTTCAACACAGTTGCGTCTGTCTCCGATAAACAGGACTTTTTTTCAGGCCTTGGGCTCAGATATACGACCAATCTACTGCAGGTGAATGAATTACTGGCTGTCAGCTGGGCCATTTTCACTGAGATTTAAGCACAGGCATTTTACCTGCCATTTGCCAGGGGCCAAGAGCCTGCACACGCTGCGCACGTACCGCTGCTCTGCCGGCATGCGGGCGCTTGTGTTTGTTACTCCTTTACCACTTGACGCAGCAGCTTGCTCATCTGCCCCAGTGGGTCACACTTCAGGACTAGGACCCAAGCCATTTCACCCTGCAAGGAGCAAGGAACATCTCTGAGAGACATGAACCTGTTTCTAAATGAAGCAATGCTTATCTCATGCATGCCACAGGTGTGATGTCATCCCCTCTGGCAAAGAAATGAGGATGTCTACAGCCTCCACTACTAAAATGCAGGAACTAAAGTTAATATGCCTCAGACTTTGTTAAAATATGGTGATAATTAAGGAATATAATTACCACTACAAAGTTAATTCCTCTTTGAGTTCTTACAAACAAGTTTTTAATTTGCACCAAAAATTTACATTAGCGATTTCAAGTCAACCATGAATGGCAACAGTCTTGGCAGGGGACTCAAGGCAGTGGCTGGCAGGTTCTGCTGGGCTTAAGGGCAAGAGCACTGTGGCTTCCCGGGAATGTCACAGGTGAACAGTCACCAGCAAACCCCGGGTGCACACAGGTAAACCAATCCCATTGCTTTAAACTGTCTCATCTGTTGTACAAAGGTGAAAATAATAGCTGTGTCAGATAAACTTCTGCTTTTTATTACATAGAAAAAAAATATCAACAAAACTTATAAGGTAATTGATTGCTTTCTTCTAGTCTTTTATTAGTTGTGATTAAGGAGATATAGTAGCCGTGTTTACACAGCTCTAACAAGTCAGGACCTGCAGTACGTTATTGGCTTGCGGCCCACAACTTGCCGTCCATTCTCAACAAAATCAATCTGAAGTTGAAAACATCCCCTGTAGGAAGCGTACACATCCCTGCTTATACAGGAACAGAAAACAGTAATAACTTCAGGTCCTGTAAGTTTCAAGTTCAACTTAGAGAGATCAGCCCTGACTTGTCATTGCTCTCAGCATGTTCATGATGAGATCAGAGTGCTCCACAGAGGACTCATACTTTCAACTTGACAAGGGACATAGGTGAGCATGTTACACTTCCCTGTTATGCGCAGCTCAGACTCTGCAGAAATAAATCCAGAGCTCCTCACTGTTTAACATGCAGTCAAAGCACTGCCAATCTAAAATGGCTGATCAGTAATACTTTAATTGCAGTTTCATAGAAACAAATTGCTATTTAATTCCAATAAGCTCTTCTGTGGCTTAGCTGGACTACACCTGGTACTAAAAGTAACAAGCAGCAACAGTGGTTATCTGGTACGTCACGTACAGGAGGCTCAGGCAGTGAAATCAGACCTGGAACACATAATTTCACACTGAAGAAAAATAATACTGAAAAAATACATATATACATAAATATATAGCTCTCCATTTTGTTATTTGAATAGAGCTGTTCAAAAAAAAACATAGATCCTTGCAAAAAACCTCACACTTGACATATAACTATATGAATTTGATGGCAAAGAATTTGATGAAAAAAAATAAATTAAAATAATCTTTTTTAAATGCCTAATGGTTACTTGATAGCAAGTCATACTATGCCAAGATGTGATATTTATTTATTTATTTTTAAAGCATTTAACCCAAAATTGGATGATGCAAATTTTATCAGTGTTAACTAACAGGGAAAAAGGGAGACAAACTTAGTGTGGTTAATATTCTAAAGATGTGACTTAATTTCCTAGGCTTCATTTTGGTAAGACATTCTCATTTTATATTTCATAAGATACTGCATAACCTGTTAAAATATTTAAAGATAAATCATGTAGGACTGAAAAGACAGTATCTTGTTGCAAATGGAATTTGGTTTGGAAAGGCTTAATGTCCCACTGCCTGCCAGGATGCGTAAATCTCATAACTAGACAGCTGGATAGGTAAAAACATTAAACCCATTTAGAGGGCAATCTTTTTACAAAATTGTTTCATTAATAAGAGTGACAATTTATATGATTGAGACGTTTAGATGCAGTGTAGACAGAGCATTTTATCCAGGTTCATGAGGATGATTTCAGATTAGTAATATTTCCTTTGATTTTTTTTTAACAGCATTCATTTTTGAAAGTGAGGGAAGCTCTTACAGAATGATTATTTGCATGACTTTTCAGCAGCACTAAATGCAGGGGGTGTATTCCAGCCTCAGTGTAGCAAATGCATGTGATAAAAGGTGAACAAGTACATGTTTTTCCTTACAGATCTCCTAAAAAAATGATTTCTCACATAAAGAAAATCTAAGTGTTTCCAGTAGCCTTCTATCCACACCTACTGTCCCCATTAGAGCCTGTTTTATTGTCTGAAATGCCTCTGGTTTCAAGAAAATGTTTTACCTAAAGCAAGAATATTACTTAAATATGTTCGATTGTATATTCATAGCTCCATTAGTCCTTCTCCAATTTAGCACATCAAAGCAAAGGCTTCATCACTTGCATGTGGATTATGCTAACATGAGTGACATTTGTAATCTTATAGGTCTGCAACTTAAGAAATGCTTTTAAAGTAAGCTATTAAATAGGTAGCTGTGCTTTACAAACGAGTCATATAATAGTTTATTTAAAGCCGTTAATGAACTTCAACCTCTACATCACTAAATGCTATACTACATTACTTACTAGAAGTTATTAGCTATCTTCTTAAGCACTTCTAGGTTACATTGGACAACCAAAAATCTGTACATGTTAGATTTAAATGCTGTACCTTGAGTGCTTATAATGAAAGAATATAAAATGATGTCTACAGTCTCACTAATACTTGAATTCTATATTCATATGACTTCAAGTTGTCTTTTCAAAGATATTGAAGCAGCACAATTTGCAAGACTCTACCTAAAGACTTTAATGCCAGATCAAAAAGCTTAGAAACTTATTTTAAAAAATATAAGTGCATTTAATTAAAAAGTCATACATAGATTCATTTTATTGCTTTATATAGTATGCAAGTATTTTTTGTCTTTACTGTCTGATACTATACATCATGACATTTTCTTTTCTCTGCAACAGTCCTATTTTTCCTCAAGCAGTGAAGTGTTAAAAGAAGAAATTCAGCAGACCTCCAATATACTAGAGGTCAAGAAGTAGAATCTGGAAAAAAAAATAAAAATCTGCTGTTGGTTGTTTAAACAGACAAATCTATAAATCAGCTTTTTGTGTATCAGCATTACAACAAAAACACATCAGGCTCACTCCATAACCAAGCATGCTGAAAGGGACCCTTCTCAAAAACAGAATTAAAAAATAAAACATAATGATGATGTATCTGAAATGTATTAGTCTCCCATAAGAGCAGAATAGCTGTTAATATTGGTTGGTTGTTAATTGCGGCACAAGCACATGCTAGGTGCTTGCAGTTTCCTGACTAAAGGCATACAGTGCACAGCCATAGATTCATGTCAGTATTCTTGCTACAAACTTGAAAAGTCAGAATTTTTTCTCAGAATTATTCTGCACAGCTCTACCACTGAGCAGCTGATGGGAAAAACCCAGTACACGAAGTTGCTCCCTTTCGAGGCTTAGAGGAGGCTTTGTTGCTTTGGGGGGCAGGGGGAGGTGTTTTTTGTTTGTTTGCTTTCAGAGAACAGATCATATTTGAGATCGGTTAGTTCTCGGAAATAGCCTAGGAGATGTGTTTTTCTTTCCTCAAGATTATCTGTGTTGAAAAGTTAGTCTTTTACCACAGCAAACACAACTTTATGTTGTTCAGATCAGAACAGCTATTGTATTCCTTTTTCTGACTACTCAATTCTAGTGCTCAGCATGAGGTACAGATCTTTTGTTATTTTTTTATTTTATTATTCTTTGACCTCTGACGGTGTTTACACACACGCTCTCATGCTTGCACTCACAGACACATGCACACCCTTAACACCGATGATTCCATGGAAAGGAACTGGATAGAAAGAGACCACAATACCGATGCGCATACCATAATTCACTGCAATATGAATTATAATATACTTGCTATTACCAGAATTAAGAATCTCAATTAAAAATAAAGATAATTTTGAAATAGTGCTCTGCATCCTTGCAAAGAGTAACACAGTTAAGTAGTTTAACAGATTCTTTACTGGCATCAGACAAAAAAAAAGTGTCCAAACCAGAAAGCTACTTTTAAAGGTGACTGATATTTAAAGTAACGACTACACAGGATATAGTTTCAGAATAATGTTTTGAATGTAGGGTTTGAGGTTTGTTTTTTTAAAGCAGCAATGGAAGCTTCGTAAACCCACTCAATTCAGTGTTGTTTGTTTTACTTTTTTATTATTTAAATACACCATACTAGAGCAAATGTCTCTGAAAATATCACAAATAAAAGATTTTTCTTCATTCAGCAAATTAGAAGTCGGTGAAAATTTCTACACAGGAGCTGCTATGAGCCTGACTTTTTTTTTTTTTTTTTTTTTTTAAAAAAGCCATGGGAAGTAGCAACATTAGGACAAAAACACTTACATGCATACATACATTGTATTTTACAGAGATACAATAAAAGTGTTTGTGATAGAATATCACAAAAGCCACATCTTTATCTCATGTTCAGTTTGATTGAAACACATTTCCTTACAACACTTAAATATACAAAGAGCAAATAGAATGTTGTTAAGGTAAAACACAGGGTACAAACTGGCCAGTGCCCTGCTAATTGTTAATGAGGGTAGAAAGCAGATTTCAATGCTTCTTTTAATTAGCTTCATTAGTCATCTTCCCCACCCCACCCCCACCCCCCCAAGATGTCCTCCGGTGGATCTTTTTTCATTTTCTCTATAGTCTCCCATTAGCCCAGGTTCATGGAGTCCTTAATGTTCATATTCAGTCATTTTAATACACCAATAAATGTGGGAAGGGCAATCAAGAATAAAGAAGGTGCAATGGTATGGAGCTGGCACTGATGCTAGCTACAAAGGTGACTTGTCTACTTGGAGACATGGGATCCATCTGTGATGAACAAAATTTGAGATGAAGGCACGCATTCTGCATTACTCTGACCTTTTAGCAGACCTGTAAGAAATAAAAATGGGTATCTTAGCTGGAATACTAAATTTGAGGTAGGAAACTAAAACATGACTGCTTTTGTCTTTTCCTTATTCACTAATCTCTTTTTTATTAGATTACCTTCCAACTGTGACTTGATTAAGGCTTTCTACACTATCCATTCATACTGCTAATGTTTCAACTTCAAATAGCAAAAAGCAAACATTTTCTGCAGTTTCACTACCAAAAAGAGCAGACAGGGAAAAAAAAAGGAAAAAAGAGACGACAACAATAAATAAGTGTACTTTCTGGTAACAAATCGTACAGTGAATAAGGTGTTCTTTCTGGGCCCCTTTTAAAAGGGAAGAAACATTATGCCATGCCTTTGAAGAAGCCAGTAATATGATCTTATAATTGGAAGAAATAGTGTGTAAAGCAAATAAGAAGTACAGCCAATATCCTCCCAAGGCAACTTTGGTTAATATGCTGCATTGCACAACAGCTAAATATAGATATTTCAGGATTTTTTCCCCCCATTTAAAATTCCTCATCTGGTGTGTTAGTTAATGTTACATAAACATTTTAATATATGAAGTCAAACATGTGCTTTCACACTGGTGTTAATGAATTGTGATAATTAAAAGTGTCTAACTCAATAAAAACCTAAACTTTCATGGATAAAATAGAAATGATCATCCATAGTCTTCAAATACAATCTGTTTGCAATTACCAAAATGAAATAATATATATTAGATTTTTATGGTTTTTAAATGACATTTTGAGCTTCCCAGGAAGTTCTTTTTTCACCCTTTCTCTAAGTTACTAAAAGCCTGAGGTCTATTAGTAACTGCAACCCCCTACTTTCAAGCTAATTAAAGTAGTAGAGGCTTGGAGGTTTAATTCCCCAGAGCTGAAGCTCAGTGTGAGAAAGGTAATTTGTCTGTCCAGAACAAAGATTAGGGAGCAGCCAGCAAGCATATTTAATAAATGAGCATCAAATATCTTCTACTATGGACACAGACAACACCAATTATGTAACTACAAGGGAATTGTTGAGTGATATGTAAACTAGAAGATTTTTAAGATCTTCTCTGAGAGACGTAATCTAACTCATACTTTATTTAAAAGTACAGAAGCTGAAGACAAGAGTTTGCTATAAGCACTGATAAAGGGTAGAAAATTTTCACTTTTCATAGGTGGCAATACTGTTGCAAACAAGAAATACTACAGGAATACTACCACTACCAAAAAAGCATAGAGAATTCTTGACAGCACACCCCCTTCAAATGAGATGGCACACAGGACATCACAAACCAAGAGTTGGCATTCTGCAGGCGAGTAGTACAGAATTCAGATAAAACAGGGGTTTTTCAAACTACATGGCAAGTGAGGGGAAGTTACAATTTACACGTGTGAATTGCCTCAGGGAGGCAAAAGGCAGGAATAGCCAACATCATTGCAGCTGCCTCCTTAAAAAGAAAAGCAAGTTTTTAAACAAAGTTAGGTCATGCAACCCTTTCTGCCTGCACCAATCACCAATAGGTACTAACCTGTAAACTAAATATTAAGACAACAGCAAGTTCACAACTGTCACCTTCACATACACAACAAGAACGTCTTTTAATGCTGGGAGTATGTCTCAATCTCTTCAGTTTAATAAAAAGCTCTGTGAATATTCTGCTATGTCTATAATATCTAGTGGTAGAATAACCTGGAGACTGATTGATCTTTAATGTTTAATAAAGAGTATTGGTTACAGCCAACTCTGTTACAGTGGAAGAACATTTTTAATTAGTGGCCCTAAAACACACAGCTTTCCGGAAAACATCTCTGATGTAAGTATTTTCAGACTGCTAAAAAGCCAACATGCAAATGTGACTCTTTTGGCACCTGTCCCTGTAGCTTACAAAATTCCAGAAACCCAACAAATCTATGAGTTACCCACTTGTCTCCTCAACCATATTTCAGTTTTCTGTGGTTCTGTGGGAGAACTTACACCATTTTCTACAGAGACTATAAAGAAAAAAAAAAAATCCAACTATAATCACTCCTCCCAGTCATCTTCCTAATACTTCATCTGCCTCATCACTGACTGTAGCAATGCCGTTAATAGTCGGTGACAGGAATGAATAAAAACCTCTTCTCACTATTTTCTCTGCATTTAGCTTCTACCAGGTGTCTACAGCCATGAGCTCTGCAAGCCCAGTCCAATTTTACTTCTCTTTTCCATGTTCTATGTTTCTTATCATGCCTACTGCTTCTATTGCAACTAAATCATTTTTATGTTTTGCTAAGGCATAGTAAGAAACTGATAAAACTGAGTAACAATTTAGACACCTATTTGAAGTTAAATTAAACTTTACATTCGTAGAAGACAAGTGTATAAACCACTCCCTGGGAATGGTAAACCTTTCACTGCAGCGTGTACAGATGAATGGCTTTACCCGTATTTTGAAATGGGATACCTACGAATATTCATTTAACAGATTCACCGCTAGCCAGTCTATGTTACACATTTGTTTCATTAAAATTCACAACAGTATAAATTTATGAATCTTTAACTGTATTTGTACTTCCTTGAGAAGAGGCTGCACATTTTCCTCCAATCTTAATTAACTTTGTTCTGCCTAACTATATGGGACTTTAGTACTCAACTCTCTCATCGCCTCGACTGACAAATTAAGTAAATAAAAAGGTCCATGTTTTATTTTGATGTAATTACATTCACTGTATAAGACTTGAAAGAATACTTAAAATTAATCAGTAAATTTATGCACAGAAAAAAAGCAAACACAGATATTGAAATGTAGCAACACAACAAAAAAACATGGAAATTAAAAACCAGTTTGTGTTTTCTTTAACATATTTCTCCTCTAAGTAAAAGCACTAAAAAATATTTTGTACATTACAGAATAGATCAGCCTAGCATTTGTCCCAGATTTTTTTATTCTTCCAAATTCCTATTTGCAGATAAATGTTATTTTTTGTGATCTTTCCAGACATTAATGAAGTTCCTATTGTAAATCTATAAAGAATTACCAACTGAAGTGTGCACTTTTTGTTTCATTGCAATAACTCAGTGCTGTGTGATTGCCTGGGTTAATGATGAAAAAGTCAAATATACTATCAGAGCTGATGGAAAAATCTATCACCAATCTGAAATTAAAATTCATCTGTGGTCAATAAGATTTAATATCCATGCAAGTGGCGCTGTAAAGAGTAAATGAATCAATGTCATCAATACATAATCAGTATGAAATATGATGTGAATAAAATTATGTGCAAGAGTCATACATTCACTCTTTTCTGGACCAGGGTGGAATGAACAGTCTCTTAACTCAAGGTTGACAGTAATTGTTACAAATTAGGCACAGCAGTTATCAAAATGCACTCACTTGCATAGCTTTAGGACTTATTAAGGAGATTAAAATAGATCTAAAACTATCTAGTTTCAGAGTTACAGGACAACTGTTGATCAGAAATTTTTTTTTTTCTTCTTCTCCTCTATATGATTTGTACAGTCATTATTTACTCATTTAGCTAGAAAGCAAGAGCTATCAACCACAGAGATATACAATCTCTAGTTGAGCTATTAGTGTTACAGAGCGATAAGAAAATAGCACTTTGGTTTTTAAATCTGAATTACGACATACAAAACAGACAAGAAAATACTTCTGAAAGAGTACCCCAGCATGCTTCCTCAACTAAAACCTTCCTGTGAAAGTGAAATACACTGGTTTAGCTCAGGAACCTTCTCTTCACAAGACATTTATTTCCATATTAAAGGATCTAATTTTCCTCCCACAGAAACCTGCTCTCTTACAGCCCTTAATTTCAAGATTATAAAATAAAATACTTTTCTTTGTTAAGAGTTTATACTAACGTATGCTCTCCATTTTGCTTTGTACATAAGGAGTTCAACAGCTGTACAGATGCACATGCCCAGACGAAAACAAACTGACTCACCCTGTATATCCTATTTAAAAGGTTAGTATTTTCCCCCCATGCCTAAGTTACTTAAGGTAAGTTCAGTTACTTAAAGCACTCCTTGCAGGGGTGGGGAAATGTCCACTATTAGAATGAAAAGAAATTGATCTTCATTTAGCTCTAATAAAGCTTATTAGTAATTGTTGAGTATTCACCTTCTGGTCTGGCAGTAGTGGATTACTCTGAAGTGAATTCAAATGGCCATTGATGAGAGCTGTAGGTCTATCATGTTCACAAAATAAACTGCCATTGATGTAGTGAAACCGATCTCCGGGGACCAGGCGATTCCGGCAGGTAGAGCATGTAAAACACTGAAAAAGGAAAGAGACGGCAAGTGAAACTACAGCACAAATTAAGTATGCTGCAGGTTTCAAAATTACACTTCAGAGACTGCGAGTACAGCTGAGATATGGAGCTGCTTGGTTTCCAGCACCTCCAAATATGGCATTAGTCGTACCTGTTGGGACCACGCAGTACATAACTCAAGTATAGTTTTACCGATTATGAGGGAACAAAGCTACACACTAAGGGAAGCTTTGTAATATATACTTGTATTTCTAGTTATTACTTTGCATTTCATTCATAAGCAGATGCAGATTTTATACTAAAGAAGCACGGCAGTACTAATCAGCTACTAAAAAAATACACAGAAAAATCCCCTCACCTTAAGATGATAGACATTGCCCTGTGCCCTCATGACCAGCTCACTAGCAGGGATGGACTGTCCACAGGCACTGCAAGCACCACTATTTCCAAATAACCTGAAACAGAGGTGATAAGCATGAATAATTTAATACACAGGAGGCTCTAAGCGTTTTTGCGCATCACTGCAATGGTTTATTACACAACTATTTCAGACTTCTGACCCCTGTCTTCCAACTTGCTTACATGTCATAATATGAAAAAGTATATTTTTGTGTAACAACTGGTAGCTTCGCCCTACCTTGGATGTGGTTACACAGGATTTAATCAGAAGTATTGACTTACACCTCTAGAAACACAAGCAATTCTGTACTACACACATTTTATCAGATTACTGGGTTCATCATAAAAAAAGATACAATTCATGACTGGAGTTTAAATGCATTGTGTCCTTGAAATTATACGAAGAACTCTTTTGTACCTTAATCATATCTTGAGATATGAGTCATCAAAAGGGTTAAGAGGATTTGATTGTATATCTAAGAAGACATCATGCTCAGTGTATTGAAACTCCAGTAAACCTCCATCAGTGCAGAGTTTCCATTAGAAACTCTCTGCTATCCAGGTTGATATATAATGTGTATGGGTTAACCTTTTCAATCATGGTGTCAACACTTTAGATTTGCCTCTGCTCATCTCTTTCATCCTAACCTTCTCTCTCTCTTGATAATGAAATGCTTGCTCCAACTTCCCTCTATCTGCTCCTGAGTCCACAATTTAGATTACTTCATCTCTGCTAGCAACAAACTGAATGAAATTTCGATTTGAGCAGAAAGTAATTTACCGGGATCTGGACCCATTTGTCATCATATCTCTCTGGGTGTTTGCTGTATCACTGCAGTTTTCCTATGCAATCAAATGAGACCACAACATCTGCCATTGGGGGGGGCACACGCAGTGGGGGGAGGGGGGAAATAGGCAGAAGAGTGGTGAAGAAAAATATATACATAATTCTTCAAATCCATTTAAAGGCGCAACACATCGATTCAAAATACAATACGATAATGATTATTGAGTTCCACTTTTACAGGCTAGAATTAGAAAACCTTTATTTGCTTTTGCGCTCATCTCTTAATATACACAAATATTTATAAAGACTACCACAATCATTTTGCAGTAAAAAAGGAAACTGAACTAGCTTGCAGGGTCACGGACCCGCTTTTCTGCACAATGTAAAACATAGTAATAGGATTTACAAATTAGCGTATTGGTGTCATAATACATATTAATATTTGCATCTCCTTCCTGTCCAAATAAAGTCATAAAATTCTGTTTGTGTCAACCTAAGAGACGCATTACAACAGAATACCCGTAATCTGAATGATTGCAGTGTGCCTCTGTATAAAAATAATTGCTTTGAATTTTCAGAATCTGAGCTTGCAGAGGAGGCTTGTCATGTTCAAACTACTAATTTGCTGTCGCCACTTTATTGAAAATAGCCTGTAAGTTGTTATTAAATGTATCGACTGAACGACAGAGAGAGTAGTAAAACTGCCCCTTAAGATGGCTTTTAATAGGAAGCTGAGAAACAAATTTTGCAGCAGCATCGATTTGAAGAGTTCAATCAAAACTCCATTTCAAAACTAATTAGTCTGAGATCCACGACACATTGACACGTTCTTGCAGAACCACAGCGGTTACAAAGGGAAAGCTGAACCAATACGTGGTCAGGACCTCCAGCCAAAGGGACTAAACTGCCTGGAAACTCAGAGTCCGTTATTAGGGCATCTTCTAAATCAGGACCAGTTCTGAGTAGTTACATGATGTATTGAGGTTACTTCCGAAGCTTTACAATATGCATTTTTCTTCCTCCATTGTTACTAGTAATGAAGTTGGCATGCAGCAGAGGTGTGGGGGAAGCACTGCGCATGGAGGCAGCAAGGCACCATTACATTTCTAGAGCAAAGATCCAAAAATCTAGGGTAAGGGGGCGGCGACAAGGGCACTGCTGGGTAGGGTGGAGGCAGAAAGGCAAAGTCCTGCAGATGGACAGACAATGTGACACTCGAACCAGGTGAGTGGGCTCAGTGGGCTCCTGCAACCCCGTACAACTGCAGCACCCAGCTGCAAACACAGCTTTCGGAATACTGATCTCGCTGCACTACTTGTCTTCCTTAAGCTTTCAAAAATGACTAGAAGTGGTTGTACACCTTCAATGTCTGTGAATTCTAATAAATGGAGTCAAACTAATCCACAGGCTTTCCACACATCTTAGGTTTTCCCTAAGTGTGTTCCCAGAACACTTCTGTCTTGGGAAGTAACTTCATCTGAATCGTCTGCTACAATTCATAAAATTACTTTCAAAGTCAAAATACCTCTCTGCTGCTTTGTATTATTTACCGGGAAAATTAAGCTTATTTTTCCTTCTCTACTGATATGAATGGTTTTGTTCTGTAATACCACTAACAGGAAAAAGCTTTTATCTTTTAAAAAAATGTTATTCCTCCTTACCAGTAAAGGAAGTCTTCCACAGTAACTATTCTTTACTGAAAAAAAGTTGTTTCACATGGTTTCTGAGAGGCTGGAGAGCTAATTATCTAACCAGGGGGACTGTCCAGGACAGTATTTGATTTAAAAGGCTTGAGGCTTTAGGTGCTCAATTAAGTAGCTATCGGTCTCAGACTGGACTTTAATGGGCTCTTTTCTCTTTAACTGCAGCAATGGGTAGAGATACCCCAGGTCAGGCTAATTAAAGCCAGGGGACTCTTTAATTGTGATGACAGAATTGGTTTCAGTTTCCTCTTTGGGTCCTCAGTCCAAGAGGGTCATTAATATTTCAACATTTGGGCAATGCAATCAATCACAAACATCAAGAGGTTCCCTATACGGACATGGCAGCTCTTCTACACTTAGCAGCATTTTACTGAGCCACCTTAAATTAACTACTGTGTGGTTCCAGCACAGCATTCCCCACACCCCCAAACACACAAACGATCCTTCTTTTTTTTTTTTTTTTTTTTTATTTAGAACTTTCACAAGAGTGGAAACCAAAGCAGCAAATCTTTTCAGCCCAGTTTCCCATCTTGCTGCTCAAAATTCAGTATCAGCAGAAACACATCTCTAGCAACTTATACTAACAAAATAAGGTTCCAGTTGTTTCCAAAACTGTGGAGACAGATTTAAGTGCTCCGATTGTTGCACAACACGGTGCACATTTGTGCCTACAAATATACATCCAAGCCCTAGCAAAGAGAAATGCACATCCAGACCTACTGATCCAAAAGCGATTGGTGCTTCTGTACATTCCCGATATTTAATCTAAATTCTGCACCAGCTATATTAAATGTAACAAAGAAAGGCAACACAGAAATTATGCCTGGAGCCAAGTCCATTAAAGGTACTTCAGAATAACTAGAGACCAAGCACCTTAAAAGCACCAGAAGCTATTGATACTTAAAAGGGGGGTTGTGCATAATGGCAAGTGCTGCATTAGAGAAGGGGAAGGGAAAAAAAAAAAAACACACACACACCAGCCAAATTACGCTTGGTTAATTCAGAGTAACAGATCTGCCCCCAAGTGAATTGGAGGCCTTGAATTAATTCTGTTATGACAAATCAAGATAAACGTTCCCCCTAAATTGCATGCGATTTAATTAATTTTTGAGATCCTGGGTTTTTTTTTTCCTAGCTAATAGTTCACATGCTCCTGTGCTGTCATTGTGCTTGAGTGGGCAGACTTCAAAGTGATATTAAATAACCAACTATTAGATTTACCTAGCACGTCCTATTGGAAAAGTGCCATTTAATTACCTAGCCTGTTCAATTAAAGGGACAGCATTCCCTGAATATAGCAGCTTGCGGCTGATTACCAGGGAAATGAACCC
>NW_010315367.1:0-3444 GCF_000700745.2 Antrostomus carolinensis
CCTGAGGGACACCACTCATCACTGGTCTTCATTTGGACATCAATTCGATGATCGCAGCTCTTTGAGTGCGACCATCCAGCCGATAATCATTGATCAGTGACTTGTGCTTTACATTCCTTGTATACTTTCCAAAGTCTGCAGGTTTTTCATTCAGATTAAGATGAGGGAAGAATTTCCTGTTTATTGATCTGTTCCACCTTTACTCTCCTACAGCTTTTAACCTCCTGATGGACTGACCTAAGAACTTAAGAACTCCATTCATTCTTAAAAGGATTTGTAACACTTTTCTCAGTAGAAATTTTCTAATTCCACACATCTACAAACTGCAACTGAACCAAACACAGACAAATTTGTTTTGTTTTAGTAATGGAATGATAATTCAAGTTGCAAGGTTACCCTGGCTCTTCCCACAGTGTTTTGGGGGCTTTTGTTTTCTGTTTAGCTTACTGCTAAACAGTACATCATATGAGCTTCACATCATATGTTTTCTGTTTAGCTTACTGCTAAACAGTACATCATATGAGCTTCACATCATATGTTTTCTGTTTAGCTTATTGCTCATCATATGAGCTTCAGATATGATTTTTATATCATGTCTTCTCAGTTTCCAGCCTTGCAGCACATTTCCTTTTGCTTGAATGCCTTTACATCTCTAAAAGCTGAATAGCTTTTCTTGCAGATATTCCAGTCTTCTTCTATTTCCACATCACTTTGGTTTTTTTTATCTTCTGTGCTTCAACAGATCTTATTATTTTAGTAGTAGTTTTATGAAATGCTCTGAAAGTTTGGAAGAGGATGTTGGTGGCGTGGAACTGTGTCTGTGTAGCTGCACAATAAAATAGAAAACAACACAAAATTGGTATTTCTTAAAAAAAAAACCCTAAAAAAATGGAATGGCTGTAAGATCAAACACAAATTATTTATGATTATATTATGAACCAAGTTGCACTCTTAGATGGAAACATTTAATTTCAGTTTTGTCTCATGTTAATGTTTTCTGCAGAGTTGCTCGATTTTTCTGTTTGTAGTTTAAATGGTAAACTATAAAAGCAACTTTTATTCCATTTGGAAAGACTCCTTACAGCTTCAGCACTGGCTATTTTTTCCTTCTTAATTTAGCTTCCTAATGTTTCATCTTTCCATTTTCCCTTTTATCATGACATTTTTCCTTCCATGTTATTAAAGAATGAAGGAAATGAATAAAATGACTACTAAATAATTGTTTCTTCATTAACACAGAGCAGAAGAAATTGCCTCTGACTAGAAGTAGCAGGTTTAATTAAAGCTGATGAAAGAGGAAAAATAAACAGGGAACTTTGTTTTGTGACTTTGTGGTTAGTGGTTTTTATTTTTCTTTGCAGGTATATGAAAGGTCGTTTAACGTACGAACAGATCAATGCCGTTGTTAAAGATATCAACAAGGCTGTGGTGGGCAAGCACAAGATCTTGCATCAACCTTTGAAATCTATGAGTGCAGCAGTCAGAAATCTCTACCACAGGTTCCTGGAAGAAGAAACTAAGGAAACAAAAGGTTTGTTTTGTTGTTTTCTTTGGGTTTTTTTTTCCTTTGTTAGTACCAAACTCGTAGCGTTTGGATATTACAGCACAAGTATAAAAATATTGGAGAAAATATTGAATGACTAATGACAGCACGTGCTTTTAACGTTATAGTGTAGCTTACAGCATCTTCTTCTCAGAAAATAGCCCCTCCAGGCACTCTGGTCTTTGATGGAATTATCAAATCATCTAATGTTGTGAGTTGGACCCACCAGGATGATGGAGTCCAACTCCTGTCCCTGCACAGGACAAGCCCAACATTCACACCATGTCCCTGAGGGCACATGTTGGCCAAATGCTGCTGGCATCTTGTCAGGCTTGGTGCCATGAGCACCTCCCTGGGGAGCCTGTTCCAGTGCTCCACCACCCTCTGGGTGCCTCAAGAACCTTTTCCTCATGGCCAACCTCACCCTCCCCTGCCACATCTTCCTGCCATGTCCTCTGCTCCTGGCATTCGTTGGTGGCCAGAGAGAAGAGATCAGCACCTGCCCCTCCTCTGCCCCTTGGGAGGAAGTTCTAGACCCCCAGGAGATCTCCTCTCAGTCTCCTCTTCTCCAGGCTGAACAACCCAAGTGCCTTCAGCCTCTCCTCACACCCTTCCCCTCTAAACCCTTCCCCAATGTTGTGTCCTAACCTGTGTGAGTGTTTAAATTACCAGTCCTGAAAGATTTTAGAAAACCTGCTATTGCTTATTCTCAAACAGAGAACAGGAAACAAAATAATAATACTAATTTGTAGACTTAGTAGAACTTTCCCTCCCTTCCCAGCACAGGGTGCCACAGTCTAAATCAGATTTGGCCCTGAAGAATTCCCATCTGCTACAGGGGATGAACAACACTTTGACAGCAGAATGAAAGTTCAGCTTCTCTCTTGATAGAAGGAGAACAGAAATTCAGAGGTTCATCACCAGATCAGATTCTAGGCCATAAGGAATATAAATATTTTATTACTCTACAGAACTGATAGTCAATATAAAATCCAGTCACCTTCTTTGTATATTTTAGCAACAAGGGTTATAGTTTTGATTTCAGAGTTTTCCCCTAACTCATTTAGTTACTTTTTATACATTTTTTTTTTTTTTTACTGAAAACATGGCACTTCCATAGTGTGTTGTGGCAAAAACTTTTGAGTCTACAAAGATTTAATTTAGAATCATTACAAGTTCTGGAAATTCCTAGTTTGATACTCAAACTGCATTTTCAATTTCGAAGCTAGAATGAACACAGACTATTAAAAATTTGGTCTGAAGTGGGGAAATCTGGGTAATCAGTCGTGCTGCAGTGGCTCTGTGGAAGAGACAGGGCTGTCTGATAATCTGGAGATGTTTTCTCCTCTTAAAAGCATAGAGGGAGCAAAAATGCACCAAAACATCTTTCAATTTAAAAGCAAGTTGTACTTACAGGTCAGTTTGTTCAGAGATATGTGGCACACTAAATCTCTACTATTAAAATCTGCTTTTTGGCATTCCTTTCTTTTTGAGAACAAATATATCATTATTCCTGGAGGGATGTACTGTTTTATTTAATTTTTATCTTATTATTTATTTTAAATTTAATTCTATTTTCTTTTTTATTTTATTACAGTCTGGTGGTAACATCACAAACTTCTAGATTGTAAATGCAGCTTTTCTATAGGGATGGAATTCTGATGAGTTTGAGATTCATGGGATAAACATGACATGAAATTCAGTGTATAAAGGACTTTAACAAAGGCACACAGCTAGAGTACTGCACGTGACTGGTTCTGACTGGGGATCAGATAGTTTGGGGGGGTTTTCTTCTAGACAAGTTCTGCTTCAATTTAATAATGTCTCAAATCTAGGATTTCTTCCAATACTTGCTTCATCATTTTTAACTTGCAATATCATAGAATCATAGAATGGTTTGG
>NW_010315368.1:0-6302 GCF_000700745.2 Antrostomus carolinensis
GGAGCCCACGCTCAGCGCCGGGCTGCGCCCCGCCCCGCCCGCCATCTTGACAGGAGAGCGGGCGGCGCTCCCGCCCGAGCGTTAGGAAATGGTGGACGCGGGATGGGCCCGGCCGCAGCTCGGGCGGTTACAACGTCGCCCTCAGCTCCCGCCGGGCTCTGCAGCTGCCCTGGGCAGGGTGCTGACCGGGACACCGGTTAACGAGGCTTCTGGTATTGCCACATATGTGCCAAAAGACACAAGAGAGAGAATGGTTTTTGAATTGAATTACTGGACAAAATCGACTCTCTTAGAATCTGTGTTACACAAATTGGTAAATATTGCTACTTAGTTTAGTACTCGGCTATGAGGGGTTTTACATAAACCCTCTCCTTTTGCCTCAGAATTCTCTAAATGAATTGGCGACTAAGTACTGCACCAAACCCACTTCAGTCTGAACGTCCTGGGCAGTACAGCACGCCAGCAATATCCACAATTACTCCATTTATTTCGTCACCATTGTTTTGCTGAAAATTCAACCCTTTCATCTTTCTGTTGAAATTTGCTTTCCCTTCCTGTCTGCTGGTGACGAGAGCGAGGAAGCTCCCCCAGGCCCTGGGACTCAGGAGTTGGAACAAGGCTGATGGTGGAGATGCTTCGGATTGACCTTTCCTCAAGCTGTAAATCCAATATTCTAGCACTATAGATAGATTTCTTTTATTAGAAAATGAGTAACAACATAATTCTTTTCCTCCATGCTGTTAAATGCGGTTCATGTAGGGTGGACTTCACATCATTTGGTTTTATTTGTATGTTGTGTGCTGTATTTGTACGTCTGCGTTGTGTGTTTTATAATACAGAACTAAACCAGGCTGGATTGCGCCAGCATTGAGATTTGATAAGGGGATGAGCCTTTCAGGCCCATCTCTACGTGTTACACCAGTGTCTTGCTAAAACTTTTGCCAGCTCTCTTTCTGGTATTTGTTTTGCAGCAATATAAAAACATCAACATCAAAAGCCAACAAGCTTTGAACTCATAATAACATTTCTTCCCATTAATTACTTTTTAAATCTCTACTGTCATATTTCAGCACAATTTTCCTGGCCTTTGGTTGCCTGGGATACATTACAATTCTGTTCACAAGTAGTCGTACTTTTAGTTTTTAGTACTTTTTAGTCTAGGAAACTCCAAGCTTAATCTTGGCAGCAACCTGTAGAGTTACTGTCATTTATAGTTTTCAGGACTGATACAGCCAGTAAATTCCCCTGCACAAATCAAAACTGTTTACTTTATTTAGAGGAACTTAAAATCATATCCTGGACTCTCCCTTCGTTGAAATGGAAATAAGGTGCAACTGTGAATGAAAATGCATTACTCAAGCAATGTTAGTGCTGGTGACAAATCAATTAATTAATCTTCCTCTCTAGGTGAACTGCCTCAAATACAGTTCCAGGGTTTTTATAGGATATTTTGAGCTATGTTTCATTATAATGGATGCAATTTTTCCCCAGCAGAGTTTTCTAACAGCATTTGGTTTGTGTACATAGCTCAAGAATTAGTTTGGCCTGTTGTATCTTAACAACACTTGCAATTCTTGTTTTTCAGGTTTCTCTTTGATATTTAAGCAAAGGATAGTCTTGCAGTTAAAGAACAAAAGTGAGAGGCATGACATCTGTTCCTGTCTCACTTAGTACTTCCTACAGAAAACAAAGCAGACAGAAAACAAGATAGAAATACAAAAGAGTTTAAATCTCTTTACATGCAAGGAAAAGACAATTTTATGTCAGTTCCAGAGTCCTCTGTTGCGTTAGTTCTGCCCCAAAAACAATTTATGAATAACAGTGCTCAAAGGAGCTCAAGTACAGTGATAGTTGAAGGTAATCTATTGTTTCAGCAATGTATCTTTCCTAATGAACAGTTCTTAGAAGTGTTGGATGAAGAGGCAGAAAATTATAAGACCAAATAAAACAACAAATCCCATTTTGCAGCCAATGTTCTTGCATTGTTTTCCTCCGAGCTGTGGGACATGTGGGCAGAAAACTGCTTCAGTTGCTGGGCGATTGTCATTGCTTCTCAGCCACATATTTTTATTGTTAAAGTAAATCTTAATTTTGTATGTGGGATTTTTCAAAACCAAGGAGACCTAAAATAATCGTTATGGACCATAAGTATTCCAAAGAGAAACTGTTTTTGGAGTATGATTTAGTTGAAAACAACTTGTCAGCAGCGGTTTCAGAATAAGTGGTAGCTGTCACCCATTCCTTCCCCTATCCCCCACCATTCATTTCCCCTGACAGGAGGCCACAGCAGAGCAGGAATACACACCCGTCTTCGCACAGTTCTCCTTGGAGTGCTTTGCCCCAGCCTCTGCAGTAAATTTAACTCTCATGGTATAAGAATAACAAAGGGGGAAAGTATTTGTTTATAAGGACTGGCAGGTGACGTTATCCCTCTAAGATCAATAGATTCCTTGTGACATTCTGTAGGACAGTGTCGCATAAGAGAAGCACATTTTACCTGGTTTAAACCTGGTGGGTCAGCAACATCTACCAAGATTACTCTGCAAAAGGAGAATAATTTGTTGCTGTAACAGAGTAAGTCTTTAGTAAGGTCTGTATATTTATTTCTTTAAGAACGTCATAGTCAACGGGCTGCTGGAAAGAGGCCTGATAAAACACCCAGTTGAAGTCAAAATAAGCTGGTGTATTGAGAAAGGAAAGACTGACTCTGGTTAACACTTGTCCATGTAAATGACAGTTTGGGAAGCTTCAGTGGTGATCTGAAGAGACTTTTGAAATATAGAAGGCATAATCCCTGCAAGAGGATTATGGAACATCTGATGATGTGCAACCGATAACAGGAAAGATCTACCTGCTTCCTTTATAAAATATTCATATTGATATTCCAGCTTCATGGCTGAATTATTTCATAAGCTTAGATATCTTTTTTTTTAAGAGTCTGTTTATGCTAAATTAGCTACATACGATCTTCTAGAGTAAAATTATTCAGGTTGAAGAGAAGCAATCATACTGACTGCTTCCAGATGCTTAGCGATTTATTATAATTAGCTGATAAGATTTCAAATAATTACTTATTTAGTGTATATAATAATACAAGAAGGATTAGTTAGCTCATGACTGTTGCACAGATATACACATTTAGAGTCAGGCAAAAAGAACTTCCTTTGCTAACTGAGAAGACCAGCTACACAATAATCCTTCTGTTTCTCTAAAGAGAATGAAACCCTTAAATATGTCTGAAAAACTTCTATACGCTCTCTAATATTTTTTAGAGATATATAAATATAAGTTACAATGCATATATTATTTGGCAGGGAGCAGTGAGGGCCAGCTGCTCCCCAGGGGGCTGGGATCCAGGAACCAAACTTGATAGGAAGGTGGCAGGGTTGAGCCCCACAGCACCCAGGCAGGGCAAGCCCAGGGATGGCAGCTGGGGTCAACCAGGAGTCCGGATCGTTGGACAACCTCATAATGAGGAGTCAGGTCTGAGGAGATGCCAGGAAGTCAATTTGCAGATCAGGGTCAGGTCCCGTGGCAGTAACCAGAGTGCGATGCAGCCTGGTGATTACCAGGGAAGTCCATGGTGGCAAGGCACGGCCGAGATCAAGCCTGGAAGAACAGGCTCAGATGAAAGAGGTCCATGGCCAGGCATAGACATGGCTGTACCACAGCTGAACATGGAGCTGGAGACCAGCACCCCCACAGCGTAGCTCAGGACCTGTGGGCAGAGTCGTGGGTGGAAGCACCAGGAAAAGCTGGTCAAAGCAATTAAAGTCTGTTAGTACACTCATGGCCCTGACATTGTTAGATGTGCCTAGTGACTCTGTCTGTAAGATTTCATGTATTTTCAAGTGTGTTACTCCATTGATTTTTCACTGATGATAGAGATGACTTCATTAGCCAGACACATTTCCTAAGAGTGCAACAAAGTTTCTACATTGCATGAAATGGGTTATTCAGAATGTCCTGTGGAATAAAAAACTAGTGCTTACATGGTAAGAAGGAGGACAGAAGTCTTCAGGACTCAATTAGGGCAAATGCTGGATGCAGCAGATTGGTGTCACATGAGAAGATACAACCTGCATGTGAAGGCACCATGTGGCCATATCCAACATAACCAATGGCCAGTGTACCACACTGAGATACACTAAGAAAATGTCTCAATAAAGTCTTCTCTAAAGCATATTTTTGACATAACACCCCCGCCCCCAACCTCTTTTTGCTGCTCTTCTCTTATTTTTAAAACAGCCTACAGAATAACCTGTTGGCTCCCAGTTCCTCAGTTTACTTTGATACTTTGCACTATGTCCATCTTCCAGCGATGGTTTCCTGTTATCACAGCAACAATTGTACCATTGAGCCAGTCGTTACATCTGAGCTGACTACACAGTGTTAAAAATCACACCAATATCTGATGGTCTTTATGACACTTCAAAGAACTACCGAGTGCAGGATGGAGCAGGATGTCTGGAAGACCACACACACACACACACACACACACAAGACTGAAGAATAACCTATACAATGTGAAGTGTAAAGTATCTCAGGCACTATAGCCTGATGATAACGGATGTTTACCTGTACACAGCCTTGATGGAGTTCTGGGATCCCTCAAAAATGGGGTATTCAACTAAAGGGGCAGATTTTGTAGTGCTGCTGCTTCTATTTTAGTGCAGTGCCCTCAGGTTAAAGCATTACAATGTAAAGCCAAGGTCAAGAGTCACCCTGGACTCTGCGGGGAAGGAAGGCGCTGAGGCACACTGAAGTGTGTTACCAGCTGTCCGACCTCGGGCATCTGCTGCAGTCAATCTGTAGCCCTGGGCACTTGCTCGCCTGCTTCCAAATGCTTTTCTCACTTCTCCCAGTGCTTTACACAAGTGATTCCAAAATTTAAGTTTGGCTGATTAGGAGCCAGTGACAGAGGATCTCCATATAGTGTTTTATTCCAAATACAACTAAAAATATTAATTACTATCATTTAACATGATTGGACTAAATGAGCCCGAGTCTTCCATGATGGACATGTCAGCTGAACGCTTGTGCAATTCTGTTTACTTCAACAGGCGCCTCCTTATCTGTGACTGCAGAGGAGCATCCGATCCAACAGCTGAAACTTGGATTTGCTGGGCAAATTATTTCATTATTTGAATTATGAATTCAAATAATGTACTGAACTGAACTGTGTGGAAGCGATTATGAAGCCTGGATTTGAGATTCATCATCAACCCATCTTGTATCAGCATATGTTTGCTGTCAAGCTACTGTAACTGGACACCAGAGATCTTCCCTTGTTTAGAGGGCATCCCCACAGGGCTATTCCAGGTAACTCTGGGGAAGAAACTGATTCTTGGGAAAAAAATAATATGGCAAGAGTGCAGGGGCAGCCCAGAGATATCCAGATGCTAGAACATGCCCGAGGTCGGACAGCTGGTAACACACTTCAGCTTTTTTCAGTTTTCAAGGGGCAACTGTAAGCAGGTAAACCAGACTGTTCTAGCTGCAAGACAGCTATAGCCTAGAGAAGAAGTACCAAAGCAGAGCTGCTTTGTCCTCTCACACTCCCACCTCTCCCCAGTATCAGGTTCCTAACCTAGTTTGGAGGCAGTAATAGTCAGCTTGGATCCAGAAATGAAATGAGCTCTTTAGCTGTACTTGACTGGACTCCAAATGATTTCAGTAAGAGCAGGCTGCGTAAGGGCTGGGCCGTAGGTGGATCAGAGACTTTGCAGTGTTTACTTATTAAATAGATCCCACTTGGTGTCCTGTGTGCAGCCTGCCAAAGCAAAGGGGATGGAAACTTTTTTTCCTCTCTACATCTCATGACTGAAATAATGAGTAGACCCTTTTTTTTTTTCCCTCTGTGTCATTACTGGAATAATCTGTTGTGGTGGTTTGACCCACAGTAGGACCATGGGGTCCTGCACTCACTCCCCCAACCCGGTGAGATGGGATGGGAGACACAATAAAGGAGGCAACAGGATTAGGATGAAGGACAGGGAGGGCTCACTCACCAGTGATGGTCATGGGCAAAACAGACTCAAACTTGGGGAAGAAAAATCAATTTCATTCGTTGCCATTCATCTGAGTAGACACAACAACCACATCTGACAACACCTTCCCCCACCCCTCCCTTCTTCCTGGGCTCAAATCACTTTGCTCCCCATTTCTCTACCTTCCCCCCCAGCGGCACAGGGGACAGGGAAAGGGGGTTCAGTCAGGTCACCTCTGCTGCTCTTCCCGGCATGGAAGTCCAGGAACAAGATGTTCTGATGCAGCTTCCCATGGAGTCATGGACCTCTTGG
>NW_010315369.1:0-3724 GCF_000700745.2 Antrostomus carolinensis
TGGGACGGCTGGGGGAGGCTGGGGGCGGTGTGGGAAAAGGGGAGCACTGTGTCGCGGTCTGGCGGGGTTATTTGTCCTTTGGGCCCCGTGGGCTCTCATTTCTCTCTAGGCCTATCTGCTGTGGTCTTTACCAAGCCTGGCCGACCTGGAGGTGGGACAGTGTCGCTGAGTGTCGCTGGTATCATCTGCCGGGGTCTGGCTCGGCCTTTTTTTGTCGTAGGGCTGTAGCGATGTTCATCAGGGGCCTGGCTGGGGAGGATGGTGCCAGGCGAGGCTCTGTTTCGTTTCTCTGTTCTCCAGAGCAAGGTTCAGGAGCCTTCTCCTGGATTTCCTTTCTGGTCAGTGTAGGAGAGGCCAGGAAAAGTACAAGCCCCAGAGTTTGTCAGACTTCCCTGTAGCTGGTTGTGGACTAGGTGACTTGCTTACTCATTGGATTAGTCGTGATATGAAAACCAATGGGAAACTTCGGCAACTTTCTTACTACTAATAAATCGATTGCAAAAATAATTTTATGACATCAGGATTCCGCTGGATAGTGCATCACAATTCACGTAAACAGGGCAGTAGCGATGCTGTGGAATTGCTGTGTATGTGAGACTTCCTGAATATAAGTGTATACCCAAGATCTTTGCTAATTTCTTTCAAAGAGGGATTGAATAGGGCATTTACACTGCAAGGTGGAAGTAGCTCCTTATTTTCTACATGTGACAGATTTTATTCCGGTTGTATCATCTTTAAAGATCACTTCATTGTGTAGCTATTGATAAATGGTGATAAATTGATAGAGAACTGATTGAGTGTTATCACCTTTATAATACTTTAGATAAACATTATAGACAGTATGCTTCTTCTACCTAGTTTAATAGTAGTTAAAATCCGTAACTGCTTATCCAACAGAGTTAAATAGTTAATCTGTGTTAATAAAATGTCCAACTTTATTGCTAGATGTACCCAGATAAAATGTAGTTCTTAATAATTGTTAGGAGGGACTGTTTTGTGGTATGAGTTTAATGTCAAGAAGTATATAGAAATTAACGATTTCTGGAGTGTGTTTTAAGTAATGACTGTGTGTAGCCTGGAAAGTGAAACTTATTTTTTGCTTGAGAAACTGAGGGAGAAGAGAAATAACCAGAATAAGTGTTTAAGAGCGAATTTGTTTTGAAAGGATTTGTAAAAATAGCTGGGGATGGCAGGGCGGAGGTGAGGCATTTAACATCTTGGTTAACAGTAGCATTGCTAAGATGCTGACAGCATGCAAGATAGGTATTTTCTAAAAAGTAAATTCAATAGTTGGTGGTAGTGTCTAGATATAAGATGTAATATGTTGTTGTGGTAACCTTGAAAGTTTAATATGCTGCTTATATTGGAGTTTCATTTGTATTTGACTTTCATTTATGTTTAATTTTATTCTTATGTTTGAGTTCCATTGAGTTGTTCAAGGGCAGTATTAAATCTGTCTACAGTATTTAAAAAACAGTGAAATTTAAATACCGATTTTTTTCAATATGCTTTAGAAATTCAGATAAAACCAGGAGCAGTATAGCATAAAACTGCATTACAGAAATTCTAAAGCTCTAAAAGTGTGGAAGGATGTAGATGTATGTAGTTCTTAGTGCCCAAGTAGCAAAGTTTCAGGTTAGTTAGCTGGTGAGAGAAAATATGTGCAAAAGCCTTGGAAAGGCTTGTACTAAAAATATGTCTGGTATCATGCACGAAGGATACTGAAGAGAACTGTCCCTTTGGTATCTAAGTACACTGATCAAAATACAATTTGTTTCAACTGCTGCTCCTTAACACTTGATATCATGCAGGCTGCTGGCCAAATAAATGCTTAAGGGGGCACGGGTACATTGATCTTGGGAGCTTTTTGCTCTTGCCTCACAATATTCATTTTAGCCCTATGACTTACCTATTAGAAATGGTATTTTTTAAAGTTTTTGGTACTTGGGTGTTAATTTTCTTTAGAGGGTATGGACTTCTATTAAAGGCTTTAATTGTCTTGTAACTGAGGTTTTGAACTCTACGTGACCAATTTTGGGCCACATACCGTGTAAAAGAATTCTAACTAGTGGTCCTCAGACTGTAAGGTTAGTTTATTCAGCTTTCAGGAGAGTCGTACCGTTCATTTCTTTGAGTTGTACTTATGGTACACTGAAATTAGTGGAATCTGGTCATGTTACTTCTGGCATGTTCAGGGCTTTCTCGTACATCCTGTGGTTAGGTGGCAACCAGCATTCTGTCTTTGAACATTCATGTTTCTGTACTCTGTTTTAAATATAGTATGAACAAGCCTTGGAAAATAATTGGATTTCTTCTGTTAGGAAGAGCTCACCCTGTCCTTCATAAAAATCATGAAAGATCATGTGACTAAGTGGAACTGATCTTTCTTACTAATTATTTATGCCGTGGCTTTTTCCCTGAGTTCTAGCATAAGCTTGTTTTTCAGATATAGCATTTTGACAAATACATTTCTGAAAAAAAAAATTAGTTACAACTTTTAATTACTGTTGAAGCTACTTGTCTTGTGTAGAAGTTATTTTTTGAGTTCCATTCAGACATTGAGAGTTTCATATGTAAACCTTTATGTGCAGTGATATTTATCAGATGAATTCTTTGATATTGAATATATGAGAGGTGTTTTTATTTATAGTACAATCTAATAGGAAAGTAGGCGAAACCCAGCCCATTGTGAAGGAAAATGTGCCCTGCTTGACTGAACTCTATACTTTAAATGAATGTTTTACTCTTTATCTTGGTCACCTTAGGTCAGTTAAATGACCTTCTGAAGCTGAGTGTGGGTGTCTTGTCATCTTGCACCTCACAGTGGATCTCCAGACCAGTTTTGTTTTCAGGTTCTTACAGTTGCACAAGCTAATCAGTGAATTGATCTTCCAGTATTGAGTGGGTTTTTGCAACCTGTGCTTAGTTTAGAGCTGCTGTGTCCTAGAATTCAAGGGTTAGTTTAAAGCTAGTTCAGGTGCATGAACTGTTTGATACAGGGAAATGTATTGTGTATTTACTTCAGCAGCTCTGTGGGAGAATGTACAGTTAAGGATACATGTAAGACAAAGATGAACACTGAAGCATGCTTGTGATGCATGTGAAATGTGAATTTGCAGTATTTTCATTTACATATTCTGTGATTATGAAACTAGGGGAACGGAGTTTGACATGTGAAGCAGTGTGCTTACATGTCTGTCACCGAGTGACTCCTGAAGCATACAGGTCTTCCTCTTCTAGCTCAGAGTTGTACCTTTAAGTTGTTGTGGAACCTGAAATAACTTGTTCTTCAAGTATATTTCTTTTTCTTTCTAGGAACCAGAGAAATGGCAACTACGCAATCTGTCTTCACATTTGCTCTCTGCATTTTGATGATAACTGAATTAATACTCGCTACAGAGAGCTATTATGATATCCTAGGAGTTCCAAAAAATGCATCTGACCGTCAGATCAAGAAGGCATTTCACAAGCTGGCTATGAAATACCACCCAGACAAAAATAAGAGTCCTGGTGCAGAAGCAAAATTCAGAGAAATTGCTGAAGGTAATATATGCTAACTTTAGTCTTAATTTGATAGATGGCTTATATCTGTGAGCAAATGTGGTAATTTAAGTATACTCCATTTTTACTGAATAAGAGGTAAAAAGATTTTTTTTCGCATCAGATGTACACCATCAATATCTGACTTGTTTCTATGTCCTTGCAGGCCTTTTACACAGTTTCT
>NW_010315369.1:3754-6699 GCF_000700745.2 Antrostomus carolinensis
TCACAAAAAATACTTGGCAGGAGGACACTTTAGCCCTAGGAGGTTAATTCTTATCTTATCACCTGTCTAGTAAGATCCAGCTCAGGATTACTAGGGCTTCAGGGGGACCTAATGGCAACCTCCCAGTAACTATGGGGAGATTTAAAAAAAAGCCTGCAGCAGCGTGCTTCAGTGGTTCATGTTGGGAGTGTAAGAGACAACAGGTGCAAGAGGTTCAGAGTGGTTATAAGGAAAAACTTTTTCACCTTGAGGGTAGGCCAGTGTCGGAACAGGTTGCTTAGAGAGATTGTGCAGTCTCCAACCTTGGAGATTTTTCAGGAATAAAACCCTGAGTAACCTTGTCTGATCTCATAACTGACCCTACGTTGGGCAGGAGGGTAGAGCAGAGACCTTCTGAGGTCACTTCCAACCTGAATTATCCTGTGATCCTAGGAATACACCATTCATAAGTGGTTTGTGATAAAATATAATGATGGTAGTGAGTAATCATGAATAGAAAGAGACTTGCTGAAAAATAAGGTTTTACCACTTCTGTTCCCCATAGATTCTGTTACAACATCCATCTATTTGTGTAGTTCTCTCAACTAAGCTAGAAAGGGATTTCTGGCTAGAACTCTTCTTGTCTGTAGAAGAGTTATTTGATGGAAAGGTAGTTATTAATAACAGTGGAAGGGAGGGACAATCTTGTTAGGTGCTTACTGCATTTGTTAGCACCTATTACAGGAGGAATTGGGAATTCTTAAGTAAGTCTTGAAGCATATAGAATAGTTGCAAGCCTTTGACAGATGAGAAAATTAAAGTGTTTGAAATAGTGTTATTGGTATGGATATATTATCTGTCAGAGTTTCTGCCTTGGAACACTAGTAGCTATAGTTCTGGGCCAAAGATCAGATGAAAACTTAATTCCATTTCAGGTATATCCAATCACAAACTCTAGACTTATTGCAGAACTTTTTGAAAATTGAGGATTTGGACATAGAGGAAACTAATTACCTTTATTTTATCTCCTTGATGTTTATCTTGTTGCTTAGTTGTAACGGTGGCGTAGCCAGAACTTGCTGGCTGGCAAGTAGTTTTGCAGACCTTGCACTGTTCCTGTGATAGGAATGCAGCAGGCAGTTCATTTTGTTAGGTAGAGCTCCTAACTCATCCTCTCTTCTTCGGTCTTTCCAATTGCCATGTGTCATTGCTATTTTCTTTCAAATCAAAACAGGAATCTTTATTGCTAGTTAAACTGTTGTATTTTGTGAATTTAAAATTTTGAGGATATAATCTGTCCTCATAGCTATATTTATTATTGTAAATAACTTTTTTGAAACAGGTGCTTTTGGTTTGGAGAAAGTTAAACAAATGTTGAGCTTGATTGGGCTTGCGTGTTGAATGAAAGTCTTGCTTTAAATTTGTCCTGTTGAGGCAGCAGGAGAAAGCCGTTCTTTGTATTTGTGTATGGTTTTCTTTTTTTTTTTTTAAATGGGAATGTCAATAAACTTTTTAAACTTTTTTTTTTTTTTTTTAATGGAAATAGCATATGAAACATTATCAGATGAGAATAAACGAAGAGAATATGATCAGTTTGGCCGTCATGGAGGACAAGGAAATAATGGAAGCCCGTTCCATCAGTCATTTAATTTCAACTTTGATGATCTATTCAAAGACTTTGACCTCTTTAGTCAAAACTCACGGTCAAAAAAGCACTTTGAAAATCACTTCCGAAGTCATCGGGAAGCTCACAATCGGCAAAGACGTTCTTTCCAGGAGTTCTCCTTTGGGGGTGGACTGTTTGATGATGTGTTTGAAAATATGGAAAAAATGTTTTCGTTTAGTGACTTTGAAAATGCACACCGACATGCAGTGCGAACTGATACCAGGTTTCATGGATCCAGCAAGCACTGTAGGACTGTCACTCAGAGACGAGGAAACATGGTTACCACGTATACAGACTGTTCTGGACAGTAATGTTTCCTTTCTTTCATCTTTTTTCTTCTTTCAACAACTTCATAATCTTTCTTGGTTTTGTGCTAACATGGAAAATAAATCTTTGAACTGTTTGTTTTAAAAAACACTTAACTGCTATGAAGAAATTGTAGATGAAACTAACCTTCAGAATAGAAACAACATGCATTCAGGAAGTAAGTGTCTTGGTAACTAATTAAAATGGGAGAGAAATAAACTCATGTGACAGAAACAAAAAAGTATTTCAGCTAGTAAACACTTTGCCTAAATTTGAACTTCAAAACAAGATATATATTTTTAATTTCAGAAATGTAATATAATTTTTTTGTATATGCCAATTCAGGACTGTTTGAGTTACTGGTGTATGGACTACAGCAGAGGAGATACTTTAATTTTGAAACACTGCTTTTTTTTTTTTATCACGTCTTTCCAAGTTTTCACTTGTAGTTTTTACCTGATACAGAGTTATTGTGCAAATTAGTTAATTTACACAAAATAGCAGCAGAAATTTGACTTACCTAGGTCTTTGTTACTCTGCCCAGCATTGCAAATGTATTAATAAAAAAAAAACTTTTTGAAGCAGGAGTATAACAAGAGGGAATATGTTAAGATTTTGCTTCACCTAGGAGAGTGATGGAGGAATTACTTTTATTTCCAAATAGCCTTTCATTGGTCTGAAAAGATGTTAGGATTTGAATAACCCTCAATTTATTTAAGGGCTATTCATGTGTGTAAGTTTGTATACACACAAAGTCTATTTTTTTCTTCCAAAATACAAATATCTTTTTAATATACTGAAAATACTCTTGTTTTACACTTGTTATATTACCATGTGTGCAATGTAGTTTCTGTTGCTCAGTTTATTGAACTTAAATACTCCTTTGTGCTCTTGTGAACTTAAACTAGATAAGCTTGCCTATAGATTCCTAGTGTTTCTGGAAGGGTCTAAATAAAAGACAGATTGTATTTAGATTGACAGCTTTATTACCTGG
>NW_010315369.1:6733-8720 GCF_000700745.2 Antrostomus carolinensis
CATAAACACAGAGTAAAACTGAAAATTACAATTGTATTAATTTAATACATTGTGGTGCTGGAATCTGCTAATAAGGACAGTACTTATGGGTATCAGTTTCAGCACCATGGAAATCCATAACCAGTCTAAACTATTTGAAACTAAATAAAACCCCCAAACCCCACAAGAAAAACCCTGAATATTTTAACTTATGTCAATCCAAAAGTTCTGTTTTATTTCTTAACTAGTAATACAGGTTTAGTATATTAAATTGATTCTCCTGAGTAAGACTGCTGTCTCCCACATAGTGCTGTCTCTTTAGAATTGTGAGATAAGAATTTACCTGTCAGATTGATTGCATGAGCAAAATGAGCATTTTAAACAGCAGTGTTCTAAATAGACTTTGAGCTCTTAAAATCTTTCTTGAAAGAGATTTAACCCTTTGCTTCTGGGGTGGATTATGAAAGCTGCCTATTTGCTAAGTAACTTTAACCTTACCCTCAAGGGTATGTATTACTGCTTTTTCAGTTTTCATTCACTAAATACTTGGAATGGATTGTTGCATTATATTAAGTGCTTTTCCTTTTCCATGTTCTTCTTTATTTATTAATAGACTAATACCTCATGTGGTCTTTTTATAAAGCCAGTAATTTGTGCAACATTATCGGAATGTGCAATATTTTTATAGTAGGAAAAGTGCTGGAGTGAGTGTGTTTGTGTTATTTCCACCCTTTTTCTGTGTAAGTAGAGATCTTTAGTTTCTTCTGTATAATTAATATATGATTCAACCAAAAGTTGTAATTCATGTAGATTTCTGCATTTTTTTTCTTTAATATGCTCCATCAGTCCTGTGCTTTAATCAGATTACCTGCCTGATTCATGTCATATGGGCAGACGTACAAGTGAACAGATTATTAACTTAAAGTTCTGAATTACTTTCTCTCACAAATAGCAAGTTTTTTAGAGGGCATTTTGTATGCTTTTGAGGAGAATTGTTCATACTGATAGGACTTTGGAAGGATGTGGCCTTTAGTATTAAACACAAGAGTGTATTAGTGAATGTCCTTTAGGGTTGATGACTGCTGGAATTTGGAGGTGGAGGCAACTCTAGAAGCAGGATGCAAAGGTAAAATGTTAATGTCTTTCTTAGTCTAATGAATATTTTCTTAGTTAAAAAAAAAAAAAGTAAATTTGGAAACAGAAAAAAAGAACAGTCCTAGGCATGGGAGAAGGAATATTTTAAAGTTCCTACTAGAACCAAACCATTGACTTCTCCAAAAGTAATTTTCTCCAGTTACGAACTTGAGTCCATTCCCTAATCCTGAATTAGATGAATAAAAGCTAAAATGAGCACTGCAAACTGTAGGAAACACAGCCACCAAAATTTAAGTCTATTTTAAGTGACTGTATGAGTTCACCATCTTTCAGGGTGAGATTTTTAGGTGAAAAGCAAGGGTCTTTGGCTGCTTGACTTTCTGTGATGGCTATGCTTTGTATAGACTTCAGATGAAGAAACTGAGTCAGGCTTTCCTCAGCCAGCAGTCTTCAGTTCCATGGCTGTCGGAACACAAGCTTGCAAAACATCTTGTGCTACTCACTTATTCAGAGCTCTTGCACATTCTTTACCTATTTATAGCTTTTGCTTTATGGCAGGCTCTCCAATGGAAGTCCTGGTATGACCTTATGACACCTCTGACTTCAGAAGTTTCTTATGTGCCATCTTTGGTCTCCATACTGAAAGGACACAGCAAAACCTATTTTTTTGTTGTGTGAGGGTAGAAAATACAATTCTCAACAATTTGTTGAAAGGCATTTATGCATGTATAACTTCAAATAGTTGTGTTTCTAAAACTTTACAAAAAGTACTTTTTTCATGTTTGTTTTTTTCCCATTATACTTTTGAAACAGTATCTAGTGGAGATGGAAGTACTGTAAACTTAATTAGGGTGCCATTACATTAAACATGTGAAAATTGTGTGTGGTCTTTTTTTTTTTTTTTTTTTTTTTT
>NW_010315370.1:0-9928 GCF_000700745.2 Antrostomus carolinensis
GGTTAAAACACCACACCCTTGCCCTCACCGTCTTGCAAAACCACACAACTGACAACAGCTTGATACTAGGAAAGACTACTACCCACTGCATCAATATTTTAGCAGATAATTCTCTTTTTCTGCAGTCCCATTTTTATGTTGGGGAAATTACTTCTATACACACCCCACAGCAATTACATCAATAAAAGCAGCTCGGTGATGCAAGGCTGTTCTTCCCCTTTTATCACACTTACCTGTTTCTTGTCCACAATGTTGAGGGTAACAGAGGCCACAATGCATGCAACAGTGTTTGCCAGCATAAAGATCATCATCTGTTGCCAGCGCCACAGAGGAATCTTCAGTTCACTAGAGAAGGCCAAAACAGGATAGAACAACTAGTCACTTGAAGATATTTAAGGCACCTCTATAGTTCCTTGCAGCATCAGGTTGCAAAGACACTGATTTCTGTTCACACCGGTCCACTGAAGCACAGTTGATGGCTCTGCTTGAAAAAAAGAAAAAGCATTTTCACCTGGACTT
Source organism: Antrostomus carolinensis (assembly GCF_000700745.2). NCBI lineage: Eukaryota > Metazoa > Chordata > Aves > Caprimulgiformes > Caprimulgidae > Antrostomus > Antrostomus carolinensis. The sequence goes on from NW_010315370.1 coordinate 520, forward strand.
TGTTCCTAGGATGTGTCCAAAAATCAGACTCGAAAGGCCAACTCCAATCATCTGCACAGAAGCTGCAAGCCCCATAGCTGTCCCTAAAGTTGCTTGGGGGACCACAAGAGGTATGGATGGCCACATACTAGCCTGGCAGGAGTAACGAGAAGAGGAATTAACTCAAAGCCTTAATTAAAGGTGTTAGATGGCCATTGGTTTAAAAAGGAATTCCCAAAAAATAAACATTAATACTTTCTCTTAAAAAAATTGGGTATTTATCCCCCCTAGCCTATTGGCTGGTTCTACGCTGTTCCCCATCCTTTTCAAGCAGCTCGAGAGAGTGCAGACAACGTCAGTTCTTTGGAACTGGAATAACCTGACTCCAGATTTCTGCAGGCGAGTCAGACCTGCTGCTTCAGCTCACAAGACTCAAAGGAGATCCAGGTGTCACACGCAAGGTGAAAAAGGACTAAGAGAAGCACAGACAGATTCATGCTTTGCGCTATGTCAAATGCTCTCTTACTCTGCTTTGCGTTTTGCTCCATATTGATTCTTTGGGGTTATTTGTTACTAACCACCATCTTCAGGATTGGGGAGCCAGTGACTCCAAACTGTGGCTGCTAAACCAGCTCTCCAGGATGCAAGGGCAGTGATACATGCTGTCCAGGATGCAAGAGCACAGCCACAAAACACTCCACTCCAGCAGTGGGGTTGTAAACTTACAGCAGCAAAGGAGTACGTGATCCCCAACCAGATGGTGGAGACTAACGGAGGAACAAACGTAAATGCCAGGAGAGCAAAGACCGGCAGAGTCAATGCAGCACAGCCAACAGCAAAGATGCCTCTCAGTCCAACGTGGTCCTGGAAAAGGAAACAAACAGAAAGCCTCAGAAGGGATCAGCAACAACAGGCTAGATTCTGGTTGAGGGGGGGTTGTAACAAAGACATTTCAAAAAATCAGGAGAAAGTTATCAGCAAGCACTTCTGGTTTTGGGTACTCACAATTAATACGCCAACTGCTGCAGAGAGAACAAGGGAGCTGTCGTACACTGCCCCAGCAATATAAGCAGCTGCCTGCTGACTGTAACCAGAATATTTATCCTGGATAAACTTGCTAAAAATAAAATGAAGGAGGGGAAAAATGACATAATTAGGATTCTTGATCTGGTTATTTTGACAGAAAGTAGGTCTGAGTGCAAAGATATGGACAAGAAAGCTTTTAATGAGAAGACTTGTAAACAAATTTGATTCCATCTGGTTTGTAGTGCCAAGCCTTTGTTGTTTTATTTTCTTTTTAATTGGAACACACCATAGAGAAGCTGGTAAATGAAATGGCCACTTTCAAGATGCTTCTGAAAGTGCAGAGTTAACACTGCAGATTAAAGTTGAACATACGTTCACCTACATCAGCATCAGCAGCAATTTGCCATCACCTGTCCAAAACCTACAGATGGATTTTTTACATTCTCTTTCAAGAGGCAGAAAGCATTATCAATCCAATGGTGAGAATGCTGAGGAGCAGGAATAATATTTTTAAATAATCCAGCAGCAAAGATCAGCATTTAAATGGAACACCTGCAGTTTAGAAGTACTAGGAATTGCCCCTTGGCATCTTTAAGGAAACCTTTGCTTAAAGCAGAAAACATACAAATCAAGGTTTGCTTTCTTTGTCAGAAGTCAGCCTTTCACCTTTGTTAGGGACACGCAAAAATGGCATTAGAACTTAATTTCTTTACAGAATTTACAGCCATGCAGTCATAACAGCTTAGAAAGACTTGTTTATTTAGAGCTCGTATACCTACTTAAACCTGGTTTGGCTCCTTGCATGGCTACTTACCATCAGCAATAATGAGCCTTTCTAGCCAGTGCTGTCAGCAAAGTATGAACCAAGACACTGTTCCCTGAAGATTTACTGCAACAGAACTTGCCAAAGAGCAGTGGCCTTGGGACCGTTATTTTTCCGAAGCAGCACAGTAATTTTGCTAGAAAAGATGTGTGAAACATGACTCCTTGTGCCTCAACTTTTGCTCCACAGGGAGCAAAAAAAAAAAATTCTGCAGCGAGGCAGAATTGCAGAAATGAGGATTCTGTGTGATCAACGGACACTGTTTGCAGTTAAAATGAGAAGGCAACTGGTAGAAAGCCCATCTCATCAATCCTTGCCATGTCTTCATTCAATAAAATCATAGAATGGTTTGGGTTGGAAGGGACATTAAAGCTCATCCAGTTCCAACCCCCCTGCCATGGCAGGGACACCTTCCACTAGAAGCGCTAGTAACTAATTACTAATAACTAACACTAATTACTAATAACAGGTCACTAATTACTAGTAACAGGTCACTTGTACATTTATTACAAAAACATTGATATATCTTCTCTCCTGATTTCACAGTGGCTTAGTACGCATCACTAATGAAATACAACTAAAATAATTTTCTTTTTTTTACTGCAGGTCTTTGCTAATATAAAAGTTTGAACTCATTTTGTGATAGAAGCGGCATCATCCACGAACAGGGAAAAAGCAGCAAAATGACAAGTCTGCGGCAGAGCCACAGGACAGAAGCAAGAGTCCGAATTTAGTCAGGCAGGTTGCTTCTTTGTTTTAAGCAAATAAAGGCATAAAATAAAGGAGTCTGCAAGCCTCACACTGGTGTGCAAAGGCTTCCTCACTTACAAACCCAGGCTGATGCAAGCTTATCTTTGTTCCAAACAGAGCAGACAACATGCAGGAACTGCAGGACAGAACTGCCCCAAGCCTGTGAAGCTAACACCCCACCCAGCTCAAAAGACAATCACAAAGATGAAATGTCTACGGGCTATTTTAAAAAGAAAGTATTTCTTCCTCTTCTCCCAAATCCTTCTGATCCTCCTTTGGCAGTGTTCCAAGCTTTAAATATTGGATTAATTCTTTCCCTTTAAGTTACTTTTGCTTTCCTTCAGAAGCCTCCCTCATCTTTGAAGGGAAAAAAAAGGTCAAAGAAGCCTCATCTCTTAACTAGGTCTTAAAGACATGCTTCTCTGTGTTTCATGAGTGGAAGGAACAAGCATATTATCCCCTTATTTCCCAGACAACTAAAAATCGAGGGCCTGCAAGGCTCAGACAGGCTTGGGTCAGTCAGTGGGACTACAGCCATCGAGCAGTACCTGGCATCTGCCACAAAGGGGAAGACTCCGTTGTAGAAGAACATGATGGTGAGGACCAGGAGCCAGTAGCGAAGGGGAAGGTGCCGGATGTCCTGAATCCGCTGCAAAGAGAAGATGTGCCCTCACTCACCTGGAAATAGTCTGCAGCTTTATACTAATGTCACTTTCTGCAAGCTGCTGAAGGTCACCAAAAAATTAAGAAGTAACTGCAGGTAAAAAGGAATTGAAAGGCAGCTCATGTACCTCTAAGGAAAATCTGGCATGTGCTGACTGCAAAGCATTCCTTCTTTAGCACTATTCAGTAAGAAAACAAAAAAGCTTGCTGCTTATTTTTATAAAGGTTACATCTGCAAGAGATTATTCTAAGCAGGCTCTAGTAAGAGCCTATTGCAAAACCTTGACGAAACACAGGGGACAGACACAGTATAAATAGGAGTCACAACACTGAGATACCAGAACAGGAAGAACACTGTCATGAGAAGGAAGCGGTCTAATAGATTTAAGTACCATAAAATTGCAACCTGTTGCCTGTAACACTTGCTCCTAGACAGAAGAATGCAAGGAAAGGCCTGGCAAAAGATAGTTCAGTACTGACCAGATTAGCTCTTTTCTGTCACAGATCCTGTGAGCCAGAAAGCAGTTCCAGGGAGAGGCTGTTAGCTTGTTTTACACACAAAATCCTCCTCTGAGCCACCAGAAGTAACTGGCTCATAAAAGTAATGCCGTTCAGCGTGCTAACTCAGCTCTCTGGAAGGCTGCAAATACACAGGCTTTAAACAGAAAATTTCCACTTGTCTGGCGGCATGCAGATGCAATATCCTCAGCTGCACCAGAAGAGCTGCTCTGCAGGATTTAACCAAGGGGTGTTATTGCCCTCTCCTGGCCAGGACCAGCTCTCACTACTGCAAAAGCAGTGCTCATGCACCCTGGGCTTTTGAGATTGAGATGGAAAAAGCTGTCTGTGCACCACATACCACTTTTTTTGATTCTTGCTGGATAACCCCATCCAAGCCCAGTTGCTTGATGCCCACTTTATCTAGTACACTGACTGTGAGGGCTGAAACAAAACCAAGCACACAGAGCAGGGTACCTGGAAAAGACACAAGAGGTGTTAGAAATTCCTCAGTGTGGACAGCTGAATGACAAAACCGAGTACATGTAACACACAGAATTCTCTATGACTCCTACTCCTGGCTTTTCTCAACATTAACAGCCTTTCCTACTGCAGCCACAGGACTATTTACCTCTTACCACCCTGGCAGAGACCTTGAGCTGTTTGTCCACTAAGCTCCCAACACTGCAGAATTGTGTGAGGCCAGTGAAATCAGACAGCTGCTCAGTTGGACTATGGCCAGAAAGCTCCATACACTGTAGCAGGCCTGTGCTTAACAAACCCAAGGTTAAAACAAGCCAGACATGAAGAAACTTCTGTGGTCCCCTGAGCAGGAGAGATATCACACACAGACTGGTACTGGAAGCCAAGTTCTACCTCTTCATTTATGTGACACTACAGCAATCTGGCCTGTCAGCACACTCAGCTCCAGAGAAGTGAGTCATGTTTGCTGAAGATGCCAGAAGCAAGTTTGGCAACGGGCATCTGCTGCAGACATCCTTCTCTCAGAAAGAGATCTGTATCCAGTTTGTTTTCCAAAGAGCCAAAACAATCTCTGTGACGCATACACACTTTGATGTATTTATCCCTTCACGGGCTACTGAAGTCGCTGTGCTGTGCTTGCAAATGCTGCCTGAGCACAGTGTCAGATGGGACGTAACATGCCATGCCTGTCACAATTTCTTCTCTGACAGCTGGAATCAGAGGAGAGCAAGGTTTTTAATTTCTGCAAGAGATTTATGTCACATTCCATCCCCTTTTCCATGGGTGCTGGCCCATGCTGTTTTGTTGTTTGGGAAATAACACTTTCCTATAATCATTGAGTCTTTATAGAAAAAGGATGCCCTGAGGTAAGTGTCCCTAACATCACCATTCCAGCACACCAGAGTACCTGAGTGCTACCACTGAACTGCTCTGTGAAACAGATCATCCCTTCCACTACCAACAGATCCCATCTCACTGCACCAAAGAGGAGACAGAAACTCAAATCTTCTAAAGATACAAGCCCTGAAACAGATTCACACTAAGAAACATGTAATTCAGATTCTGCTTCTCACAGTAATTTAAACCTATGGTTTTGATTAGTCCATTGTGCAAGGCATCTTCTGCTGAGACCAATACAGATACTACTACAGAACCAGCACATTCTGCTCCCTAAAATACAGGAGAATGAACACATTAGATTCCTCTTTTGTTTCAGTCTGAACTTTCCATTCCATGGGAGTAAACCTACACTAAGTACTGACTACTTGTGGCTGTAGATGTTAAAATATCTCAAGAAACCTGCAGACAAAACTGTCAGGCTGATGCTACAGCTTTAGAGCTGGTTTTCAGGCATCAATGAAGAAAACACCACTCCATTGCATACAGAAAGCAACAGGAAAAACTGGAAAATAACGTGCCTCCTCCTGCTAACATCAGTCTCTTCCAGGAACTTTTCATAACTGTATGAAACAGGCTAGCCTCAGGCCTAGAACACAAAAGGCCAAAGCACCACAGAAACTCACCTCCCCAGAGTGTCCACTGCATTCCAAATTTTGCCTCAAACTGCTGGGTGAAGAAGAAGTTGAGGACACTCCCAAGACGGGAGAAAGACAGAGTCAGTCCAAATGCCAGCGCCAGTTCCTTCCCCTTGAACCAGAAGGCTGTGATACGATTCTGCACAACTTGGAGAAGACAAAAATCCTCTTTTGAATAGACTTTGCCAAAAGCATTGGACAGAGGCAACAAACAGCCTCTCAAGCTACAGTGCTTGTGCTGGGGGAAAGAGACCTCTCTATGCTTCCCAGGTGGAGGCTGTATGTGTCAACTTCGCAGTCCATTTTAAAATGGACTAAATCATGCTGGGACATGGGAGGTGAATAAGGCAAGTGAAAATAACTCCAAAGGCATAGCAACCAGGTGTCAGTCCCCACACTTGGGAGGACAAACTTGTTAGAGGGGAAAACTTTCAAACATATCGGTACACATTAAATCCATGCACTCTTCAAGGAGCAGTGTTCTTCTGCTTGGAATGTAGGTTCCTGGTAGAGGGCAGGTGAAGCTGACTGGTAGGACAAGAGTCTAGGAGGCAAAATAAAAATGTATCATCACCCTCTGGTGAAGTGCAATTAAGAATGTGAATTCCTTACTAGTTAGTGAACCATTCCCAGAGCCAAAGAGCAGTCTTCCTGTTAGCATCATTGGTAGGAGGTATGGCGACCCTTTGAAATGTGAGCCTAGAGCAAAGACTGAGCACGTTCAGAAGAGAGAAAACAAAGACACCAACTAGGGAGAAACAGAAAAAAAATACACAGACGTCAGCAGATATGCTGAGATAAGGACAAAAGCATTCTTTGTCAAAAAACAATAGAACAACCTCAAAACACGCCAATAAACCTGTGGACTTCCATCAGTTTACCCTCATTATTTTAATTTTGTAAAGACAGGTCTCTTTATAAAATGACCTGGGAATCCTCAGAATAGTGATGATGTTATCATAGTAGAAAGTATGTTTACTGCACTGCCATGTAAATCCAGGTAAGTCAGTGGTCAAAGGATAAAAACATCTCAGTTGCCTTCACAGAGCTGCTCAGCTAGCCCTCACACACTCCACGCACAGAGCTGTCCCTCCTCTCCCAGCTCTCTGTGATCTTACTGAAGTGGAACCTTTGATCATCCCTTTGCACTGAAAGAACAGCCTGAAATCCCACTTCAGAACAGAATAAATTAATTGATCCTCAGCACTTACAGCGATTTCCTAGTTTGTCAATCAGGAATCCAGCCAGAATAACCACTACTGCATTTCTAGGAGAAAACAAGAACAGAAACATTTGTGTCTTGCTGCTGGGAAGCAACTAACAAAATACCCTGCCCCCCCAAAGCAAGAGAAAAGTGCCTTACGTCCAAGCATAGATGGCATACAGCAAATTGTATTGTGCAGGTGTCATTCCCAAGCCTTCCACACAGTCCAGCGTGCTATTATGCCCGGTGCCGTTACGATGGGTTTCATTGGGGCAGGTCAAGTTCTGCGTAACAAGTCACAGAGTTTGTGCTAGGCAGCAGACACAGATTAAAACCCATGCATTCCTTTAAAAACAAAGTTAACTTATTGCCTACTAGATTTCTATTTCTCCTACTCACTTCCCACTTCCACAACCAGGAATTAGAAGAGTTGTGTCTTCTCCCAGGAAGCCAGCCCTTGCATGAGAAATGACTGGCCATCGGCACCGCATGTCTTTCTTCCCCCTTTCTGTGGCAGCAGCAGCAGGGGCTCAGCACTTCTATACACATTTCAGTCCAGAAAAAAAGCCAGGAGACTACACCAAAAGGTTTACTTGGTCCCTTAGTTTCTTGACTCTAGTTTAGCTTGATCTGACTCTTCATTACATACCATAAAGTCTTGAGCAGTGTGTAAACATGAAACTCATCAGTGGTCCATATTAATTCACAGCTATAAAGTATTTGCTGAACAGTAGGAAACTGGTAGTCCTAGCATAATTTAATAACGTCGGTTTTGCTACTGAAAAGCAAAAGCTCCTCAACACCATGTGATCAGGGGAAAAAAGGGATCTTCCAACTACTAAAAATCTACCCACATTAGTAAATGGACACCAGGTCTTCCACACCAGCAGGCACAAGCTTAACGTCTTGAATAAGCACAAGGAAAGTGTGATTTTAACCACATGATTTTCATACAGCCATCGTATTTACAAACCCCTTGGATATACTGTAGTAGAAATAGCCGACGCTGCAAAAAACAGTTCTCTAGAACAAAGTGTTTTCGCTGCAAGAACTGGTCTTTGATGCTCCAATTACCTCTGTACCACTTGGGTAGGGCAGGTAGAGGCTAAATTCCCCAGAGTAAAAATATAATGAGAGTATCAACAGATAAAAACACTGTTTGCACAGCATCGAACACAGAAAAATATGGCTTGGTTTCACTACTCTATAAAAGTTACCTAGGCAAAAAAGCTGACATAACCTTTCCTTTACTCCATAAACAAATAACTGACTCTTCCTCCACAGACCTACAGAAGTTGTGGAGGATCAAGGAATTTTTTTTTCTTTTTACTCATGTTTGCAATGACAAACTACACCCAATTTAGCCTGGAGTTCACTCTCTGAATGTTATTGATTAACTGCATTAAAAAAAAAAAAGTGCCATGCAAGCTAGATATACTTCTGCCTTTGCTGTTGAAGCAGACAAAGAAGAGGACAGTGACTCCCAGCCTACAGAGACTAATCCACCAGCAGATGGCACATGAGTAAAATCAGCTCCCCAAAGACATGCAACAACTGAAATCATGACAGATAAATGAGTCAAGTAAGAATTTCTGACAGGTATTCAGGAATTCAGGTAAGACCTCTGGGTCTCCAGCATCCCTGGAGAAATCTCAGAAATCACCTGGGATATCAGTCCGAACCCTGAACAACAAAATTTTTCAGCATTTGAGAATAGGACTAGTTTCTATATGACTGAGTCCTCCTGTGATCTCCCTGCAGGGCTCTGTCTTTTGAGTAGCAAACAAACATGTGATGTGATACTTGCAGTATCCAGGAGGTTTGGATCTGAGGACCCAGAAAGTCTTTTCTAGTTTCCTATCTCCAACATCACTAGTTGTCCAGTCCAGTGTAGGTACTAATGGTCAATTCTGTGTATCTTCTACATGCAGAGCGGTGGTCAGCAGAGCTGTGTGAATGCTATTCTAACTCTGAACTTCAGTAGTGTAGCGACAGCCACTTGGACAGAGAGCTGACAATCATCGAGACAGTGCAGGTTTTAGATTTCCAGTTCTCCAGGCAGTAGTGAGAACTCACTACTCAACCCTCACAGCTCGTCCTGGCTTTGCACATCTTCTTCACAGCAAACGTGCCTGTAACAAACCCCTCACCCCCAGCACCGGGAACATAAGACCCTGGAGCACAACTCTTACACCGGCACCGTTAACAAAACGTTTTGAAACGCTACCAGTGACCAAGGCTGGTTCGGCCTGGTTTTGCCCACCCCACTGCCGTACCACAGCCCAGAGGAACGCCCAGCACTGACCCCCTGGAGCTGCTCCTGCAGGACGCTGGGGATGTCGAAGCAGAAGTAGGAGCCAAAGGTGAGGAGGCAGTTGAAGAGGAGCACGGTGAACCTGTAGGAGGCTGTTGGGATAGAGGGTCCATAACACCCACCCCACAGCTCAC
>NW_010315371.1:0-9630 GCF_000700745.2 Antrostomus carolinensis
ATCCCACTGTCCATGTCACTGACAAAGAAGTTAAATGACACTGGTCCCAATAGCAACCCCACAGGGTCACCTAAAAAGGTGATTTAGCCCACAGGCCTGCGCATATGAGTGAAAACCCTCAAAGTGCTGTACCAAGATAGTTTGTGGTTGCCTTAGGATACCAAGTCCCTCAAAATATTTGGCTAGTTTTGACCCCATGAAGGAAGACTAAGATGTGAGGTAGGATCACACTATTATCTCTATACATGTAATGACCTCATTTACATTGAATAGTGGGAGCTGAGACAAGCCTGGGAAGGTCCAGGCACAATCCAACAGCCTGTTTTGATGTTTCAGGCTTGCCTGCACAAGTTCTTTCTGGTTAATGTTTCTCCTATCACATGTGATGTGGTATGGGCCGCAGATGTATGAATTAAAGTAGGCTTTTTTTTTTTTTTTTTTTTTTTTGCATTGAATTTTAGTGCCATATGCTACATTCAGCCCCAGGGTGAGCTACTTCAGGGCAGCGGCAGTTAAAATCAAGACTGTTTTTGGACTGGTGAACAGCACCTATGAGAAAACACTAAAATCAAACCACAAAAAACTATCCATGTTCACTTCAAAGAAATACGGCTTCAGTTTGAAATAAAGCAAAGGAATACTTGTGATCCAGGATAGTTTTACAGAAATGAGTAAATGCTTTTTTCCTCTCTTCAGGCCCACACAGGAGGTAAGTAAGATGAGCAAGTAATGCCCAGCACATGAGTCACCCCACCATCCATATCTCTAAAGCTCTTTTAGAGCCTTGATCCCATCAAAATCAACACCATGGCTATGCAAAACAAAAAAGCAATGCAGCCTTCACCCATGCTTGGACTTTTTTGGATGGCTTCTCTGGCTAGTGTCCATTCTCAGAAGAGAGTTTTTAAGAGGGATAATCTAGTAACATTTATTTTTACTGAGCTCCATGGTTTTCTGCTCCAACTGAGAAATATGAACACCCACACACATTTTCATTCATGGAAATTGTGTGGAACTGCTTCCTGCTTCTCATTATCCTACAGCTCCCTGTATCTTTGTTTGTTACCACTAATATTAAATCTACGTGAATTAATTAACAATGAGACAGAAAAATCACAGGAGCACAGGGAGCAGGAGAGAAGTTTCTCACAGAGATCTAATGGTTGAAATGTAAATTTGCCTCCTGCTGAGATGTAAATTCAAACCCAAGTGCAGCCAATATCCTGGAAGGCATTTGAAGTTGAAGCCACTGCTGCTAATCTCATTATTTTGCCTCCTTTTTGCTGGACTGTCAGTGTCAGCACCACAACTGTGTAAGTGCCAAGCACATGAAGGAATAATTGAGTTTTTCAGTTTGCTTTAGTTTTGAAGTCTTTTATGAATACAGATTCATGAGGAAAGACCAGAGACTATGTATCTCAAAATATATTTTAAGACTCAGTATTTATAAAGACTTAATATTTATAGTATGAGACTAAAGGGAGATAACTGAAGTAGAGGTTGAGGTGTGAACAATAAGAGATATTATTTAGCCTGAGTTATTAAAACAGTATACAATATATTGAATGTTGAAGGAAAGCTGGAGTAAGTCCAGAGAAAACAGTGGGATTGATAAGAAATTAAGAAACATGTCCAGTGAGGAAAGGTTGAGGAAAAAAAAAATGTTTATTTTGTCTAGAAGACACAGGGACATGATCACAGTTGTCTAATACTTAAAGATTTGTTGTTAAGAGTCTGGTGACCTACTGTTCTCTTGTGACCATGGGGGAAGGTAGGAAGTAAATTTGAACTGTTACAGTAGAGATTTATAATAGATGTTATAATTTTTTTCTAGTGTTAGGATAATAGAACATGGCAATGAGCTAAGTAGTTCAGCAAAGAAACCTGGGCATATTTAGGGCACAGTCAATGTAATCTGGTTTTAGTCAACTACTTTAGAATAAGACAAATCATGCCCTGGAAATACTCTTTTCTCCCTGCAGGCTCTGAAGAAAGCCTGGATTAACTCTAGTGTAGTCACCCTCATTCCATCAGATGAATCCCTATTCCAGATGTCCAACTTGGCTTGATAGTCCCAGAGCACAGGGGCTATCTTGGCACTCTGACAAAATATAAGGATGTTATGTTTTTCCTGAAGTTTTGTCAAGACACCAGATTTTCCCTGTCTCTTCCTGTCAAGCTGGAGCCCTGAGAACAAAATCATTCCCAGCACTGTAGTAAGGGAGATGTCAGGACCTCTCACGTCCCAGTACTTGACCCAGCCACACAGCCTGTTACAGGGTGGGGGTGTTTCCGCCCACCTTACACCCCCTTAAAAAACCACCATTTAGTATTTACAATAGGTGCTCAGAGAAGCATTACTTGTGGTCAATCTAGGTATGATTCATCCTTCTTCTGTGCTGGAACTGCAACTAAAAGTTCATCAACTCAGATACCATTTTTACTGCGGTCATAGAGTTACTAAGAGGAACTGATGGAAAAGGTAACAGAATACTGAGTTGCTAAAATGCTAAAAAGGTTACTAACAGTAAGATCTGTTAGACTGGGGTGGAAAATTGTCTCAAGGGTAGGGGAGGAACATCAATGAATCACTTAAAAATGGATTGGGAGCATGTGGGAATATAGACTGTGAGTAATGCTCCCAAGAGGAACTTGAGGGCCTGGACCAGAAGTAAGCTAACAGGTGGTTTTGATCATTAATATCTAAGTTTCAAACTACACTGATACAAAGTATATTTCTCTCACAGATCAGAAAAAGAAAAAAGATGCACTTTAAAATGACGGTATTTAGCCGAATAAAATTCCTGGAGGTAGCTATCCATATTTGTTCACAAAAGGGTGTTACCATCCATTCAGTAATTAATATGACAAATTCTCATTTTCTGGGTTGCTGCGATATTACAGGTTGAATACTCTCAGGTACCTGCAGATAAAGTCCTCCCATCTACAAGCTTCTCATTTAAAGTAGTTTCTCTCTACATATCAAAAGCTGTTTTCCAAACCTTGTTTCAAGACACATCTTTGGGGTTTTTTTCAGTTTTTCCAAACTTCTGTTGGAAACTGAATTGTTACTGTCCTATAGTCTTCCAGGATACATCCAAGCACTTGAAGACCTGCCAACTAAATCAGTGCAAGTCAAGGTGGGCTCTGACCAGAGTGCAGGAAAGCCAGGTTAAAAAGTCACCTCCTCTCCTTCTTCCCACTGATTCACTGCCCATTCTTCAGAGGCTACTCCTTACATGGCTAAGAGTACGTGCAGTTGACAATTGATCCTCATCAATATAGGTGTTCTAAGAGGAAGACATAGCTATGAGTGTCTATGGGGAGTGACTGGAGATGGTAGCCTTTTAAAACTGCCCAGTCAAAGGCAGAAAAACATCATTAGTCCAGTATAACCAAGTGCACATTTATAGACTGAGTATGGAGGAAATAGGACATGGAAAGTATGTCAGTATACTTTTTCTCCTTATGGGAATGTACGTGCTACATCTGCATGCTGCCAGGAGCTGCCTCCTCAGTCTCCCAGTCACTCTGGGAAAAGCTGTCCCTAGATGTAGAGAAGTTTTGCTTGAAGAAGTGTGTTGGGATGAGGTCTACCAGAGACATAGATGCTGGTTGGTGTGACCTTTTCTCAAAGACAGCGCCCAACACAGCTGGCTTGAAGAGTGATGGTGAGCCTTTCTGGAAGCTGTGGATTTGCATGTAGGGGGTACTTCTGACCATTCACATCAACACGAACAACTTTCATTCAGTAATGAACATTTAATTCCTTTCAATTTCTAACTGTCTGTTGTGCAGGGCAACCCTGGAGCAGCTCCCCAAAATCCTGCCAGCTTCAGGAAATACTGAGATTTGTTCTTCAGTACTGATCAGTTGGAGTAACAAGAGGTAATATTACTTTAATTTTTTTTCTAGAAATGCTCCTGCATTCTCCTCATGAGATTTTCTGTTCTGAGTGCTCCCTTGTTATTCAGAGATCTCAGTGGAGAGATTCACATGTCCTTAGAGGAGTATGAGTTTAAGTGCTTTCGTGGATGACAGCCAGTTTGCTCAGCAGCATCCCTGTTGGATAAGGTGCCCACAAAATAGACTGAGAAGGTAGATAAGTAATCCATAAATCATATATAGCACATCTTATCTATCCAGGATCCTGCTCAGAAGCATTAAGGATGTAAATTTCTCAGATGCAAAGTCATTCTACTTTTATCCATTTCAAAATCACAAAGGACCAAATGCTTTCAGAGACACTCTTAGTGAGCACTAGATGCTGTCGGTGCACATAAAGGTATAAAATCAGGCAGAGTTATGGAAATATTAAGCATATTGGGTCTGAATCAGGACTCACAAAAGGGTTTTATAACAGCATAAGGCCTCAGTTCTGACTCACACAAATGAATGCCAGATGAGAACTGCAATGTTTGTAGTACAAACACTTCAGTAAAGTGGCAGCTAATGCAGTCATGACAACTGGAAAAGGTTGCAAAGGTAACAGTAACAGCACTTTGTACTAAGATGTGCTCCTGATCATCACTGATAATCCTGGGTTACTTCACATTTGCTATTTTTTGTGTTCACTTTTGGTTTTTAACCACTTTCCTGTGGTCTTTCTCAGATGTCCTGGTTAATGTTGTATTCACATATGGGGTTTTTTTGCAAAGTAGCACTTATTATCAGGATTTTCTCAGCAGTTCTGTGCAACAGGAAAAGTGTACATCTTTTTAAAAAACTATTCCATCAGAGTTCTGTTTTCATAGTCTCACTCTCATTTCAATTGCCCTAAATAGTCACTTGAGTAACTTCATTAAATGTTAAACTTTCAAAATGTGATGCTTTGACCACCTTTGACATCCAGAGCTTTAACATCCACAAATGTTCATGAATTCATGCAAGTTACAGTTAGATAAACATTGCTGTAATGCTTTTGCAACAGGAGAAACAGAAGTAGAAATAGTACAGCAAGGTAGAAAAAGAGCAATTTCGGAGTAAATTGAATAATGTGCCAGTATGGCACCGAGGTAGATTTCTTTCATTCCAAACACACAACTAAACTGAAAACCTGGGAAATACCATCCCTTTCTTTACTTGCTAAATAAAACTCTCCACATAATCTTTAAGTGGGATATATTTACATGACGTATAGAAGACTTTGCATGGAAAAGGGAGATGCTAATCCCTGAAAATTTGTCACAGTCAAACTGGAGGCACAGACCTGAAAAGGTTAGCAGTAAACACTTAAAATCTAGAAAATACCCATAACAAGCAGAAATCAATTAGATTTCTAATTGCAGTTGGATGTTGGGCAATAAGGAAGAAAAAGTGGTTAGGGAGCTAGTTGACATGTGCCATTCTCCATGCATGAAACGGAGGAACCTGATAAAGAGGCAGAGCAGGGAGTGAAGTGATTTAATTGAGTATGTGGATAATGTCAATGTTAATTCATAAGGCTCTAGCCAGACCATGTCCTTAGTTCAAAACAGACTTCTGAGCTGCTCCTTCCTAACCTACAGATCTAACAGGAACAGTAATTTAATGTTTAATGAGACATTGGGTGTCAGAGTGTGCAGCAACAGCAATGTATTATTCCCTTACCCTATTTCCTATTTCTCATACATTGCTTTGAGCTGGAGGAGGTGCTGGGATGGGTAAGTGACTGAGAAAAAAAGGCAAAAAATAGACTGCTTCCACAGAGGGGTGGGAATCTTCAGGTTTTTCACTCCTTTTCATCAGAGTAATATGAAACTTTTAGTCATACTATCTTTTCCTTTATAAATGAAGCAATATACCTGAATCCATGAAAACTGGGTCCTAGACTCTCCTAGAAGCTGTGTGTAACAAGCCAACTGCACAGTCAGAGACCAGGCAAATAAAGCAGCCCTAGGATGAGGACTGCATAACTGTAACAGATTATATTCTCCTTACACTCAGTGATCATCCCTGATGTTACTTAAGGAATGGATTTTCTTTAAGCAATCTGAACTGTAGCAGTTCTAGATTCCTATAAATTTTTTCTGAAATTTCCTAGGACTGCCAAATATGAACTATAAACTAGCATTAGATAAAACCACTCAAGATAGCCCCAGCCCATGTGGGGTTATTTTTCTACTTTGAGTATCAAATTTGAGGGAAAGGATGAGCTTGGAACATATGTATGCATAGGGAGATTTGCCCTAGCCTTCCAAAGAAAAAGGATCAAAAACCATCCCCCTTACTGCTTCTGGAGCAATACGAATGGTGCTGGGGGCTAGTATAAATCAAAGATCAACCTTCACTACATGCATATTTTACAGCTCACTAAGTAGGGCTTTACTAAGAAATTAATGCTGCTATACATCTCCTCCCTTTTCTGCCTTGCAGCAACAAAGTGATGCACATGGGAATCATAAACTGACAGAATCTACAAACAGCAATGTGTCTGCACACTGAAATGCTAACTTTTATAGGCTGTAAAAACAGTTACTGCTCTTTTATGGAATGATAAGATTTGGGACCCCCTGAGTCCAAGAAAGAATAGCCTCATAAAGCCAAATAATGAAAATAGCACAGAGAAATCATAAGTCTTCTCGTTAACAGTAAGGTGATTTTTATAAGGTATAAGAAAACAAAATTCCTTGCAAAGGCAGCTGCCACCAATTACAGCCAGACAAACCACTCAGGACATGGGGTGACACTGGCCATGCAATGCCCATTGTGGGTAGGGAATATCCATTCCAGATGCACCTGTGTCTGATGGGCTGCAAGCCTCAGCCCTATGGTTAATCTTGGCAAAATGGGAAGCCACAAAGCAATCATTTGGAATGGCCACTTATTTTCCATCATGTTAAGGTTTTTAAGCATGCAGAGTGCTAGTATTGGGTGTGGGACAGAAAATAAAAGAGATGCTGGTGGTGCTAGGGAGAGGAAGGTATCAGACTGAAGCACACCAGGTGATAAGGACGTGGGGTCAATTTCATTTGGAAGGCAATGGTAGAACACAAGTATACAGAGTGAAGAATATTAAAAACATGTACCCAAAATGGGACCCCCATAATACCTTTGTAGTTGAGACCAGTGCAAAGCGAATCTTGCCAACAGCTAAAGTCGCATTGTATTTATTGACTGGGATAAAGGCAGGGTATGTTCAGCTACTGAAGATCTATGTCAAGACATTGTGTACACAGCTCCAGCTGTCTCCAAAGCGACCAGATCAGAAGTAAAGGACTGCATCCTCACTACTTAGAATAAAAGGAGTAACACAGAGGAAACAAAGCAAAAGTTGAATTAGCTATCTTTCTTCATGCTTTAAGCAAGAATGATAGAAATGCTTTTAGCTGCTTAGAAAAGATGCCAGTTACAAGTATGTCGGTCCCACAGAAGGAGTTAGCTGCCTTTCAGAAGATAACATCTTTGAAAAAAAAGAATAGTAAGAAATTAAGATAGTAGGGAAATGGAGAATCAGCCAAAACTGTATTGGGAGGAAAATCCTCTAACAAGGCTAAATTTCATGAGATATTGAGAGAGTCATCATCACTCATTAGCCACAAAGAGAGCTATGAAAATTAAACTGACTTTACAGCACATTTCACACATCTCAAAATAATGTTCCCACTCCATACATTTTCCAGCCTGTGGATGTTTGCCTCTCCAGTGCTAGCCAGTTATTTGGCAAAATATTGAAGAATGCCCTTCCACTTCTAATGTTGATGGTTTGTTTATGTCTACTACTTGAGCAATTAATTTTGTACAGAATTTACTTATGGGTTTTACAGAAATTTTCCAAGGAGTAGCTGATAATAAAAATTGAACCCATTAGTTTAGATCAAGTACTTCTCAACAGTGTTTGCTTCTTTAAATGGGAAATTGAAGATTTCTCATAGTAGACTAGCTGCAATTTCCTCCTTTAAATGTTTGCTATTTCCGAAAGAGAACTTCACTGTTGTTTGTGTCTGAACTTTTGAGTCTTGGGTAAAAAAACCTGTCCCATTTTGTATTGTAAATTCATTTCATATATCCTTGTCAGTGTTAAAAACATGGATTTTTCTCATGTTCAGCACGTACATGTAAGTCAAAGTACAGTTTCTCCACTGAGCACCTTTTCTGCATCTGTGTATGCAAAGCAAAGGAAAAAGATGAAGAGCAGAGAACCTCCTTGTGAAGACTGTCTCTGCCTCTTTGACTGAGGAAAGATGTTTATTTATCCTTCAGAAGATTTCACAATCTAGTGATACTTTTGGATGCAAAAATGCTCTTAGATATTCATGTAGCAACAAAGATCAAGATGAGTGTTTTTTAATCTATTTCAGACTGGGATACTGTGACTATTTCACATGACCTGTGTCTCAGTTTGAGACTGGATTACTGCTCTGCACCCTGAATTAGTCTAGCCATTAAATCAGCTAGGAAACTGCAGTTTGTATACAATGGAAAGACTCTTCTTTTCATGAAATGCATCAATCTATTGTGGGTTGGCTCTCTGAACTCTTTCACCCTCTAAGAGCAACAAAACATAGATTTAGCTTGATGTTTATTTGAAGAGCAGCAAATCTATTCTGGACACTTTGGGAATCTCCAAATGTGTATCACAGTTTGGGTATGAAATTTGTTGCAGATTCAATGCAATTGAGGCCATTTAACTATGATGTTAAAACACTGATTTACATTATGAACCACAGTTGCTTCAGAAACCATACTCCCTGAGGTCCATTAGAGCAACTGACCAGAACACTAGCAATAAAACAGACCTATATTGTTTGAAAAACTCTCAGTTTTCTCTTTGTCTTATTCCTCTGTCTGCTTTTAAAAAGTAGTCTTATATTTAGCATTACAGTTCTCTGTGGTTTTCACAGAGCAATCTGCTGATAGGGTGAAGATTCCTGCAATGAGGTGCTCTCGGTCCTTGGTTTAAGAACAATCATGTTCCCAAACCCTGAAAAAATTTCTTGGGCCACCAGTACTGTGTTAAAGATAAGATATAGCTAGCTGAAGCTTTTACTAAACTCCCACCAAGCACTCCTCATCAAAGAGTGCCAGGAACACAGAGACAGAACCTGCAAAGTGACAGTTACAGATCTTTGTCCGGTACCATGTCCAAGGCACCAGCCTCAGGGCAGTTCTGGGACAACCACACTCTTCCTCATGTAAGATTTATGCACAAGGTCTGAAAAAGAGGGAGAGAGAAAAGAACTTTCTGTAGCCTAGTCTATAGGATGTTTTCCCTGACGAAGGGAAAGGCAGAGGTCCTGCCTGTTTTTGAATGACCATGATTACTGAACATAAAATAGTTTTGTTTTAAACACATCCAGGTTTTCTGCCTCTCATATGTGACAGAAACGTTACTTGCTAAGGCTAACAATATTCAGGTGCTAAAGGAATTCCTGGAAGCATAAGCCCCAGGCTTAGCGGGGAGAAAAGCAGACTGGTGTCCAGTCAGCGAGGAGCACAGCGGCGGCAGCAGCACACGTGGAGAGGAGGCGGAGGCGGTCCCGCAGCGGGGGAAGCTGCTGACGTGACGCCGAGTCCCGTCAGGAGCAGCCAATCACCGGGGCGGGGCTGACGCGGCGGGGGGGGAGCGCGGCAAACAGGACGGGCAAACAGGGCGTGGTGTGTCAGAAGGGCGTGGTGCAGCAGTTTGCGCGGCAGTTCACGCAGGCAGGG
>NW_010315372.1:0-2133 GCF_000700745.2 Antrostomus carolinensis
CCGGGGTCCCTGGCTGCCACCAGCCCTGCCACGCGCTGCCGCATCTCCGCCGCCACGCCGAGCACATCGCACCGCGTTGCCTAGACAACGGCAACTCCTACACGCTGCTATTTATTCTGAAGGACACTTGCTCTTATCTGTTGTTGCAAAGCTCTCAAAAGATTGCATGGCACGCAAAATTCCTCCGAGGTAACCGGACTCGCCTCTCCTGTCCCAAAAACCACCTCCTGGGGACATGCCAGCCAGCGGGGTGGCCGGGAGGACGCTCTGTGGGTGACAGCCCCTTGGCCAGCATCCCTGGAAGGGACACGGGCAGGAGGGTGACCCACAGTGTCCTTGGGGCAGGATGGGGAGATGCTGGGGGCTCTGCATGCCCCTGTATGAGCCCTGGGTGTCCCCCACTGTGTCCCTCCCCTTCACAGGAAGCTCTGGTCACAGAATCATAGGGGTTGGAAGGGACCTCAGGAGATCATCTGGTCTGGGGAGTGATGCTGGGAGCGAGGGACAGCCCTGTCTCTGGGTGTCACCCAGCGCTGCCTGGCCATGCCTGGGCACGGTGTTCCTGGTGTGCTGACATGAAGCTGGGGGTTGTGTCATGTTTTCCCACACTGATGCCACAGGAGAACGGGGCAGCGATGCTCAGACAGGTCCCGCATGGGAGCAAACCCCAATGAGCTTGGGGTGCCATCACTGCAGCTTGAGAATGTCACCAGCAAGCAGGAGGAAATGGAAAGAGAGGAAAGATCCATTTTTCCTGGGAGCTGCCAATCCCGAGTAGCGAGGACTGGCGTCTTGCCTTTCAGAAGGTTCCAGCAGCAGCTGGGGTGTGGTGAGCACCAGGTTTGGGCTGGGCACATCATCCCTCACCTCAGTCAGTGGCTGTTAGGAGGAGGTTTGGGTGCTGTGAGGGGTGGCACTGGGGGTGAGCAGTGCACCAGGAAGGTGCCCAGCACCTCTCCTTCCTTGCCAGGAGCCGGTTCGGATGGTGTTAGGAAGTTGGGCAGAGGCTGAAGTCCATCCTGACGTGTCGCTGGGGTGAACACGAGCGCTGTGAAGGTGACTCTGCGTTCAACGCTCTCACTGGCAGCCTGAGCTCCTGACTCCTCGCCGGTGTAGATGGGGTGTTGCCTGTGGCACGTGGGGGATGCTCTTCGTGCTGCCACCGCTCTGTCAGCCACTAAAAAAAACCCACCAACAACATGTTTTGGGTGGTTTGGGGTTTGTTTTTTTTTTGAAGCCTTGAAATCCTTCCTCCCCCAGCCTGAACTATTTTGGTTTATGTTGTCTGTTTCTGGCTCTTCCCTTTCTCCTTCCCTGCGTCGCCTTTTTCCTCCCCAAAATAAATGCTGTTATGCTTT
Source organism: Antrostomus carolinensis (assembly GCF_000700745.2). Classification (NCBI taxonomy): domain Eukaryota; kingdom Metazoa; phylum Chordata; class Aves; order Caprimulgiformes; family Caprimulgidae; genus Antrostomus; species Antrostomus carolinensis. The sequence goes on from NW_010315372.1 coordinate 1,359, forward strand.
GAAAAAATACCCAATTAGGGAAAAAAAAATAAAAATAAAAATCCTCTAAGCAGAAAAAGGCTGTGCCTGGGAGTATCCAGGTCAGCTCCTCTAGCCTCGTTTGCTCACACGTGGAGGGAGCGTATAAACGCTTCTGTCAACCAGATGCACATTTTGTAGTGCTACCAAGGACTTTATGGGGCGCAGCGCTGCGGAGGATTAGTCTGTGTGGCCATATGAAGCTCTCATTAACTCCTGCTGAGTTCGACAAAAGTCTGTCTTGTGTAAAAGCTGAATAAAATGGAGGAAAGACTTGGGGCTTTGGCAGCATTCGGTGCTGGGTGCTGTGCTCCGCAGGAGGGGATGCTCCTGCTGCCGTGAGGTGACCTCATTGATAGCAGATGGGTCACACGTGCCAATGCAAGAGCTCACAGGCTCCTCTGCCTCAGCTGGGGGAGGGATTCGTGCCGCTGCCCTCTGTGGACTTGCTCCTTGTACCTTGGCTTGGGAAGCTGGGGAGCAGGGGCTGGGCTCCCCAATATCTTAGAGACCCCGGAGCAAAGGCTGGCGCTCCGCTCGCGCCGTCTGCCTTAGGTCCTTCATCGGAACGGGCTGAGTTTCGGCAGCGCAGGTGCTGGCCGCTCCCTCGGGGCATTTTGTGGTGAAACGGGTCGTTCACTGTGTTGGCAGATCCACTGAAAATCAGGGGTTTTTGTGTGTGTTTGATTGGGGGTCCTTGATCTGCCTGGCCTGCGGTGAGAGGGGGTGCAGGGTGCCCTGTGGTGCCATTTCGGGA
>NW_010315373.1:0-10658 GCF_000700745.2 Antrostomus carolinensis
CTGGATGAGCTTTAAGATCCCTTCCAACCTATGCAGTTCTATGATTCTACACAAAATCTGTAAAGTAAAAAATCCACGTGTAATACCATGTGAAGATCTATGGAAACTGGAGAGAACACAGAAGCGATGATATCCCAGTAGCAACCACTGCACTCACTGACAATATGGGATATAAAACACATTCATTTCTGCTCAGAAGTGTAAAAACCCACAAATATTCTAGTCTAGAAAGTCACCCAAGTACATATAAAAAGCCACATTTTAATGCAGAACTGTATGTTCATTTGGATCCCGTGACAGCAAGCTAACATCTTGATTGTCACACTGCAACATTTCTGAAGACATGGAATCATTTTCTTCCTTTTCTTTTCAAAGAGAAGGGGGGGAAATAAAAAAGTGGCAAGATTGCTTCAGTTCTCTACACTTCCACATCAAAGCCTAGCAGAGGCGTGGTGAGAATGAATGAAAATCCAACTCATATCAACCTGCTTTTGCTCCTTTCACAAATCTATATATTGCAGTTATTCCCACGTCACTCTGTGGTGTGGAGAGCTTAATATTCAGCTTGCATACATCATGGCATGAGTTGCTAATTTTCTCCTTGAAGGCATATTTAAAAGCAATGAAAAGCTACTGCAAAGCACTGAAGGTCTTAAATCATAGAATCATAGAATGGTTTGGGTTGGAAGGGACCTTAAAGATCATCCAGTCCCAACCCCCCTGCCAGCAGCAGGGACACCTTCCACTAGACCAGGTTGCTCAAAGCCTCATCCAACCTGGCCAAGAACACTTCCAGGGAGGAGCAGCCACAGCTTCTCTGGACAACCTGGGACACTGTCTCACCACCCTCACAGTGAAGAACTTCTTCCTAATATCTAACCTAAACCTCCCCTCTTTCAGTTTAAACCCATTTCCCCTTGTTTTGTCATTAATTGCCCTTATGAAAAGTCCTTCCCCAGCCTTCTTGTAGTTTCTTGTAGCCCCTTCAGGTACTGGGAGGCCATTAGAAGGTCTCCCCAGAGCCTTCTCTTCTCCAGGCTGAACAGCCCCAACTCTTTCAGCCTGTCTTCTTTCACTGTCTTTGTCACACAGTCCACATTTTGAATGTATCACAGCTTAGAAAGATATACTCTAGTTAATTCAGTTTTTAAAAAAAACACTATTATTTCAAAAAAGGAAGCCAACACTGAAGATAAAACAAAATATTATCAAATCCTGATAAACTGACAGGAAAAAAACAGCAGAGAGCTGAAGTTTTGGGATGTGCAGAATACCTTGCTCTCTCGATGGCTTCTGTCCGATGAACGTTGGAAAGCTGACCCAAACAAAAACGGTCTCCTCCGGAAGGATCCACGTATCCATCAACAGTAACAATGGGACAGCTTGAAGGGACTTTAAATGTTTCCCCAACTTGCACGTCCATTTCAAAATATGCGATTGAACACCAATATTCTGGAGCTAAAGAAGAGAATCATCATAGAATGGTTTGGGTTGGAAGGGACCTTAAAGATCATCTAGTTCCACCCCCCCTGCCAGCAGCAGGGACAATGCTGCTGAGATAGAAAGAGATACAATTAATTGATGGAAAAGCACCAAAAAAAACCCCAACCCCTTAAAAACCCCATTAATTAAGCCTTAAACAATCAATTAACTGCATTTATCATTCAGAATAAGAGCACATGTTCACATAAGCAAGTTCAGACAGACAGAAAAATACTACATACTACAACAACCATGAGCTTGTCATTTTTATTTGAGCACACATCAATGCTAGGGTGGGTTTTTTTGTGTAGTTAAGATCTTCCAAGTCTTTGTAGAGTTTATAATCCCAGTTAAATTTTGTAAACTATTTGCATTACTGCACCTTAGCTTGATTTTGACTACATGACTACAGTTTGATTTCATCCTCCTTTAGCATCAAGAACTAATAGATAAATGCCTCTTCATGGCTAGGCTGATAGAAACTAACTCTCAAGCACATCTGGCTTAAATGATATAAGAGTAACTACCACTCAGGTGAAGTTAATTTTCTCTACCCTCCCTGCAAAGCAAACTAGATCTGGAAAGCAGGGAGAGGGGAAAAAAAACCCAACAAACCATCAAAGATCACATACTGATCTTGTCTGCACACAAGAAAGTCAGGCATGGGCTAAAACAAGGAAGTATTAAGCAAAGGAGCAAACCAAAATGAGGTGCCTTTTAACTCAAGACTAACGAAAAACTGGCTACAAAGTGATGATACTTGGAAGAAACTACCCTTGGAAAGGAAATCCTGATTCCTTAGAGGATGCTAACTGAAAAATCAAACACTCCAGGAGATGAGGAAACCTGAAAAAGCCCACTAAATTATTTTGTACATATCTGCTGCTTGTGTGCTACCTGGGAGTGACTGGCTTGTCAAGCTCTGTGTGCTTTTAAGTGGTTTAAGAGTTTCTCTCTACAGACACATTCAAAGCTAAAGTTGCCATAAGCTTAAATCACCGGGGATTTTCAGGGACTTGGCATCTTTCCTGACTAGAAAGATCCATTTTCATGAAAGGGTAACACAGCTGGCACATGAGCAGCTTGTTGGGTAAAGAAAATCAGCACTAGAGTGTACCTAAAATAAGGGAAACAGAAGAACTCAGGTGATAGGACCTCAACACAGCAGCCTGATAAGCTGACAGGGAAAAAAGAGAAAGAAAAGTGTTGTTCTGGTTTTATTAGAAAAGAATAAACCAAAGTGCATGAATTCCTTTAATTTTTTTTCTTCAAATAAATATTCATGTCTCTGAGGACTGAATAGGGTGAAAAAATACTAATTAATACAAAATACAATTTAGCCAATGCAATTTAGTTAAGTTCTGCCAGCAATTATCAACAGTTTTATTTCTGGTCCTGATTTAGTTACTGGCCAACAAATAAACAAGTTAAACTTTGAGGCTTTTCAACTATGCAGCTCTCCCTGTGCAGGCAAGAGTTTTGTTGTTGTGAAAAACAGAATATTACCTTGCTCAGTGTGGGTTTGAGGGTTGCAATTTTTGATTTAGGCTTCTAAATTAAATTGAATGGGCAATTTAATTCAATATCACCATTCCAAAAAGAGATGTCCAAATTCAAAAGAAGATTTATCATAAAAAATGGTTCTTTTCCTTCTTTCCTCTCCTTTTGAACATGTATCTCATAAATATGGAATCAGACTCAGAGCAGAAAGTTATTAGTTTCTACAATATTAGCATTTCATGTTAAGATTGTACTCACCAGGATGATTTGATATAGGAGGCTGGAATGCAAGTTCATTGTGAACTGGCCCTTTAAAAGAAAACAAGCAATTTATTTTACACAAGGATAAATGAGGTTTTCTTTCTTAATTTGTTTTCCTATAAAAACAGACTTAGGAGGATGCCAGATGTTATAAATCCCAGTAATTTCTCAATCAATTGACCAAATCTGATAAGGGAGAAAAATACCCACAGCAAAATTACACTTTTGGAGGTTTCCTCAAAATTCAGAAGCTTAGTAAAAGCAAAGAGCTCATTAGTATCCCAGGAGGAAAGGCTGCATGCTGCTCAAGCCAAACCCAGCTCCAGGAGGGAGCAGAAACCAGATGGAATATGGAGATGCAATAGAAATAGGATTTAAGCTTCACATTTGCCCCTAAGATGGGCAAGAAGAGAATCAATGTATAGAAACATGCGATAAAAATCTGTCAGAAATCACATTTCAATAGTTTCATCAATCACAGAACAAGCTGCCCAGCATGCTGTGGACTTGAGAATAAGAAACAATCCCTGAAGATGGAAAAATGCCCTAAAGAACTCATTTTCTCAAGGAAAAAATAATATTGGAATACAGTTTTGGTCAGTTTATTCCCTCTGCTTTTCTAAACTAACTAGGTCCCTTACAGGCAGCAGAGAAGAAGGAGGAAAGACTTAAACACAGGATTATAAGAGCAGTTTTTACAACAAGATGTCAAAACAGGCACAAAGTCAGGAGGTGTCAAAACATGCGACTTTCTGAAGTGAGAAACAGCAGCAGCCAAGAAAATAAATCCATGTGGTTATCACCAGCCAGTTACAAATATTAATTATGGAAAGATACATGCACTGAGAAAACATTTAGAGTATCTACAGCATCACTGAAGTGATCACATCCTTGTATTTCTAACAAATTAGATGATAAATGAAGTGGGATCCTAACAGAATAAAATAATAAGATTTAATAACTATATCTAAACCACAATTTTTCTTGCTAGAGGCAAGTTAAAAAGTCACCCTGACATTAACTCACAGTACAGTCTCCCCTCCACTGCTGCAAACAGGTGATCTGGTTAAGTATCAGATCTTTATTTAAGCAAATATACGCTTAAATAAGATCTTTATTTAAGCAAATATATGCTTAAATAAGATCTTTATTTAAGCAAATAAAGATCCAGTCTCACTTTTTTGCCACAAAATTTAGAAAAACTTTAATTGGGGTGGGTTTTTTTGCACTATTATAACACATATACTGTGCTAGACACTGAGTTTGACCACTGATTTTTTTTTTCTTCCCATCTCCTGTAGCTTAAAACAAGAGGTTGAGGTCTTATTATATAAATGAAAAAGATTTTAAAGTTTCTGTGACAAATGTCCTCATAAATCAGGCTGTGGCAAGATCATTTTATTGACAAGGACATTATTGCAGGAGCTTTCACAAAGCTTTTTTAAACTGGTTAATATACATGGTCATGCATCTTCCAAAGCTTAATGTAGATGGTTACATCGTTAAGACATGACTTCAAAATTGCTAGAAAAGAAAAACAGTCAGGAGCATTCTAAGTTGTGAAAGAAAATTATCCAAACACCACATTCTGAATCAACCTGCTTTTCTGCAAAGGAAGTATTTACTACAAGAGAGCAAAGCTTTAAAAACAAGAGGTTTAGAAAGGGGATGTTTTGTTAGGTACAGGGAGATATCTATAGTGTAAGGTGGTATCACCAGAGCTATCTGAATTTCTAATCTCTGCTGCTTTAAGGGAGGAAAGTCCATCAAGCTCTTATATTTAATTGGCAGAATACAGTAAGCACAGTAAAGGCAGTTTTATAATTGGGGAGGGACTTTTCATAAGGGCAGTTAACGATAGAACAAGGGGAAATGGCTTGAAACTGGAAGAGGGGAGATGGAGATGAGATGTGAGGAAGCAGCGTGGGCAGCAGGTGGAGGGAGGGGATTCTGCCCCTCTGCTCCGCTCTCCTCACACCCCACCTGCAGTGCTGCCTCCAGTGCTGGGGCCACCAACAGCACAAGGACATGGACCTCCTGGAGCCAGTGCAGAGGAGGCCACCAGGACGATGCCAGGGCTGGAGCAGCTCTGCTGTGAGGACAGGCTGCGGGAGAAGAGAAGGCTCGGGGGAGACCTTCTAGTGGCCTCCCAGTACCTGAAGGGGCTCCAGGAAGGCTGAGGAGGGACTTTGGCCAAGGGCAGGGAGTGAGAGAACAAGGGGTGATGGCTTGAAAGTGTCAGAGGGGAGATGGAGCTGAGATGTGAGGAAGAAATTGTTTGGTGTGAGGGTGGTGAGCCAGTGTCCCAGGTTGGCCAGAGAAGCTGTGGCTGATCCTCCCTGGAAGTGTTCTCGGCCAGGTTGGATGAGGCTTTGAGCAACCTGGTCTAGTGGAAGGTGTCCCTGCTGCTGGCAGGGGGGTTGGAACTGGATGAGCTTTAAGGTCCCTTCCAACCCAAACCAGTCTGGGATTCTATGAATCTATAATAATATTTTTTTTTAAAAAAAGGATTTGAGGGTAAAGAATGAGCCCTTAGCATTCACCAAAACTGAAAATAAAGTGATTTGAAAATGTGCAGTACTCACAGTAATGTCCAGGATGCATAGGTGGATGATGTTGAAGATGGCCATTCTGATGGTGAGGTATGGTAGGTGTGTAGGCCGCCGTCCGACTTCCAGTCCAAGTTGTAGTACTGTCTAGAAAAAGAAAACAAAAAAAAAAAAAACCAACAAAAAAAAGGAGCAGTTGGTTTTTAAGGGAGTTTTTTCCCCCCAATCTCATTTCTAATCCTCTATTTCTCCTGAACTGGTATTTTTTTATTTTTTTTTTAGAAAACTAAGAAGAGTGCACGTATGTATATACTCACTGTGATGGTAAGTAGCTGGCTGAGCTGTAAACCCATTCTGCTGAGTTCCTGGCTGAGGCCCTGAAGCAATCTGTAAGAGTCCATCACTATGGCTACCTGTCAATATACTGGTAGGTTGACCTGGTAAAAGAACACACTACCTATTCATGAACGTTCCAAAATGGTTTTTAATTAAGAAGAACTCAGCACTACTGGGTAGGAAAATACACCCAACTAAGGGCACTGTAAATACATAATTCCTACAAGTTTGGTGTTTTTATTTGTTGGGTTTTTTTTTTTCCACCCACCAGAGTGTCTTGAGAAACTCAAAGTAAGATGTTCTGCACCAGCTCATTTTGACTCTGACACCCTTAATTATATTATATTATTAAATATATTATTTTAGGAGAAGTATGCAGAGAATTCTGTTCATCAACCACATCTTTGTGTTGTTCACATCTCATTTTTCAGTTTGAAAGGCAAGAAGAAGAGATGTCATAAGTTGTATCAAATAACATAGTCGGAGTAGATTTGGTATGAATCCAAAAAGACCAACAGTAGGTCCAATAAGTTGCTTATTTTCAGCATTTCCTAAGGAGAACACTCATTTAAATTTACATTCTTCCAAAATAAACTGAACAGTATTTTATTTTTTAATAATAGTGCTAGAATAGAGCTGCATAAATCACTGGACTCCTTCCTCAGAAAGTGACTGTTGGTTTGGTTTGGTTTTTCAAATAAATATTTCAAGAATTGTCTAAGCTTTGAAGTAAAACTACAGATATTTTAGAACAGGTTATCAGAATTTGATTTTAAAAGGCTTCAGCTCAGCCATTAACACTAAACTGACCAGGAGTTTCACAAATACACTCGCACTCTCAAACTAAAGGAATTTAACACATGGAAAACTTTGAACTAAAACCTAAAAGCAGGTTGTTTTTTCATGTCCTTGGCTCCAACAATGATAACACTGATGAGAAAAAAATTATTAACTATAAATTGTGTTATGAAAAGGCAATACAATTAAACTGCCTATCCTTTCTTTCTCTGTGGGAGACAAATATAAATATCATATCTCAGCTTAGCAAAACCATCATTTAGGTCATCACCTAGAAAATTAAAGAACATTATCAAAACATCACCCCACTCTAATTCAAATCTGATAAAATTAAATCCATTATATTCACACATCATTGATATTAAAGTGATGAAGAGCACGTGAAACCCCTCTGAACGTCACTGTTTCCCTACTTAGGGCTGCAGGACACTGTGTATGTAACTGTTTTACTGTTCTACTGAAGTGTGAGGTTTGATATTGGTAAATCAGATTCTTTCACCTGTACCAAATAGACACAGAAAAGGAAGGCAAAATTTCAAGGCAGCACTCCCACGGACTCAAGAAAATACTAATTAGACCTGTCACTTTGGTAAGACAGTAGGTCATTATAAAAATAATCAAGTTAAAATGGGAAGACTCAATTTTGTCAGCTGTGGAACACTAAAAAGAATTATCTGGAAGCTTCTCAACAGTATATTTGCTTGCTGTTGTAATAAAATAATCAAATTCTTTCATTCATATTACAATTATTCAAATAATTAAGAGTTGTAAAATGTTTTGTCAGCGGTCAACTGCTTGAATATGGTATCACTGAATCTTTGGCTTATCCAAAATAGTCTTGGAATATAGTCTTGGAATACTCATGTAGGGTGAGTCTTGCTGAAAAAAAAAAAGACTGGGACACCAGGAAAAGTTACTCAAATTAAGCTGAAACTTAAAATCTTTTGTTAACACTTCAGAGACTGTGGAGATCACACCACCACACGCTTCATCATAGTGTGGCAGCAGCATTGTCCCAATGCAAGATCTACTTTGGGCAAAAATCAGTGATTATCTGTGAGTTTTCACATGTTCAGAGTTTAATATTTCATATAATCTCAGATGATCTTACTTGTTGAAGCCACAGGAATGTTGGGAAAATTAGTGGTGCTGGTAGTGCTAGCCTCAGTAGGAGCTAACATGGCTGGGGTGCTATAAGGCTCTGTAGATGCCCTGTTACTTGGTGGATGCTGGATGGTTTGGACTGAATGACCTTCAGCAGAAGGTAATGACGGCTGTCCTTCGTAGTCATGAACGTATTCATCTTTCACCAACATGCTTGATGGAGCTGTGAAGAAGCAAAGGGTTAAAACAGCCAAAGCACATCTAATTTTTTTGAGGATTTAACTAGAAATCGCGCCGCGACTTTCAAGAGGTAACAATGCTACTAAAACCACTGGGAGGAGGATTTAACCTCCACCAACATCGCTAAAGCACTCCTCTAAATGACAATTAAATGCTTCAAGTCAGCAGTAGGAGATTTGGAAACTGTTTATTTTGCTTCTTGTTATCAAATAAATAAGTTTAGTCCCACCAGAGCAGGTTCCAATAGCGTTTTGTTTTCTAGTCTGTCGTGGTGTGATCAGATAAGGTTAATAAAAGGGAAAAACATGCTTCTTGTCAAGCACCTAAATAGATATTAATGCAGAAGCTAATAAACTAATTCCTAGTGTACAACTAAGAACATAAAAAAAATGAAAAATGTAATTTTTGAAAATTTTTTTCCATTTTTTACTCCTATGAAAAATGTAATTTTTGAATTTTTTTTTCCATTTTTTACTCCTAGGAAAAACGAAATTTTTGAATTTTTTTCCATTTTTTACTCCTATGAAAAATGTAATTTTTGAATTTTTTTTTCCATTTTTTACTCCTAGGAAAAACGAAATTTTTGAATTTTTTTCCATTTTTTACTCCTATGAAAAATGTAATTTTTGAATTTTTTTTTCCATTTTTTACTCCTAGGAAAAACGAAATTTTTGAATTTTTTTCCATTTTTTACTCCTATGAAAAATGTAATTTTTGAATTTTTTTTTCCATTTTTTACTCCTAGGAAAAATGTCATTTTTGAATTTTTTTTCCATTTTTTACTCCCATGAAAAATGTAATTTTTGAAATTTTTTTGCCATGTGTTGGGTTGGTTGGTTGAGGGGGTTTTTTAAAAAGTCATTTTGATTTGAATATTTCTAATAATGTGCTAAAAACATTGGTTTACCTAAATTTCCCTTCTCTATGAATTTCTTCTGGAAGGAAAATAAATAAATAAATAAATAAATAAATAAATAAATAGAAATCAGTTTGGAAATAAAGCAGTTACCAGCTGCACAATCTCAGATTGCTGAATAATGTTAATTGGGTATTTAATGTCCAATTAATTGGACATTTAATGTCCAATTTCTCTCAAATTTCAGGGATATAAGAATATTAGATTGCTTTCTTCAAGTGCATATTAATTATAGAATTTTTATTCTTTTCTTGTTAAACTACCACTTAAATCATAAGCATCTAATCCCAATTCTATTAATTAGTACATCATACAGGTGCCCATGGTTTTTGGGTGGTTTTTTGATGTTTTATTTGTTGGGTTTTTTTTAATTAGCAGCACTCAACAGTCATGTTTTTGTTTTTCTTCTTTCTTTTTGGTTGGTTGGGGTTTCTAAGTTGCAGGCAATGAAAACAGAACACACCTCCAAGCTGAACTGAAGCTTCAATGTAAAGAATTGATCCATACTTGCCTCTCATTAGCTGGTTTTCCAAAATTGGGAGATACAAATGCCTTTCCATCTGCTCTCTATAATCCCTCCCCAAGGAGATAGACAGGAATAAATTGTGTATATACTCCAAGAGTTTCACACACAGTTTGTGTCCATAGAAATGCAACAGGAAAACAGAATTACCTACCAGAACTCTGTAGTGTCAGTCCTGAGAGATCTTTAAAAAGAAGAAAAAAAGAAAAAAGGGGGTGTGGGGGATTATATACACAGAGATCTTCAATGATATTTGCATATTAAGCTTATAAGCCTTTAATTAGTATTACAGACTCTACATATTATAAACCCTCTGTCACAACACAAGTCTCAACATTAGATCTGTGTTAACTCTAAGAACTGTGTGTAAAGCCAACAAGAAAGGTTTAAAAAGCCACAAACTATGGATTCAAATTTGGACTAAAGGTAAAAGAATAATTCCATTAAGAAGCTGGACAAGAGCATAAGAGAGTAATTTATAATCAGATCATTAAAAGTTAATGTTTCTAATTTAAGGTTGTATTTTCTACATTCAAAAGGCAATTTCTCCATTTTCAAAAGGAAAACATTTGACATTTTATTCCCACTGTTCCATTGGAAATTAAGAATTTACTTACCGATGCCAGGCGATACTACACGCTCGTAATGGTAAGGATTTACACAGACACTGTCACATTTTAAGTCAAAAGCATACTGACAATATTTAACGTGCTTGAGTTCATTTTTATGAAGATCAGGCCACCTCCAAAGACGAGCGTAAATCACATGAGGGAATCCTTTGCGACCAGCCACCTAAAAAGTTAAGACACAAAAGTTAATTGGGGAAAAGTAGCAAGATTATTTTGCTTTATTTAGTGAGGAGCAAAGCTGGAAGAGGACAAACAACAAGAAAACCTCTCTCCACGAGAGAAAGAAGAAAAGGGGGGAAGGAAGAGAAAGAAGGGGGGAA
>NW_010315374.1:0-910 GCF_000700745.2 Antrostomus carolinensis
TATGAGGACAGGCTGACAGAGTTGGGGCTGTCCAGCCTGGAAAAGAGCCTATGCCACAGAAGAAGATTTAGAAAAAAGAATCCTTGTCAGAACACTTTAAGAAGCAACGTGGTGATAGAATGCTCTCATGCATACATCTGCTTTACAGATTACTGAGTCACATGGTTTTTTTATCTACACAAAATAGAAATTATACTGAATATTGCTTCAGTCCTTGTACCTCACTTTTTTTCCAGTGCAGCAAGCTTATGGAGTGTGCAAATGGTAAGACCACCATAGTCTCTGTTAAAGATTATGGTTTCCTTGGCTATTAAAGCAGCTCCAAAACACTGCCATCAATGACTTTTGCTAATTACATTGCTTCCACATCTGCTGAGTATATCTTCCTTAGAAGTCTAACTTTGCAAATAAATTTAATTCTTAAGGAGGTTGAAGTTTTAGTATTTCTGGTTGAATTTAGCCTTACCCTTCTCTGGTTTTCCAAAATTCTGTTTTGTATTTCTATCTGGGAAAGAACACTTTTTGGGAGTCAAGAACCCTCAAATACATCAATTAAGCTAAAAAGAGAATATTCTAGTCATCAGGAGAACCAGAGTGACATTCACTACTTCAGCACACACCTCACAGGTAAACAAATATACTGGGTGTCAAACTTTCCCAACAAAAAGTTATTAGAAAAAGGCCATTCCTTTATATTTCTTATTAAATTTTTGAAGTGGTTAGCTTTAAATTTGATGAAAATTGCAGATAAGACAATTCAATTTGTAATTGTCAATCAGCCTAGAGACATGATTCAGGTTCCCAGTACTGAAAAGATTCAGTTCAGTTTGGCATTATCTTCAGAAGCATCTCCCCATAGATACTCCTTATTTGTTCTACAACATAAATGACCTGATTTCTAGCTGTCCAA
>NW_010315374.1:950-1391 GCF_000700745.2 Antrostomus carolinensis
ATCTGCCTAGGAAGAGAACTGTGACAGCTGTAGGGGTTAAACACAGCAGAGGATTTTAAGAGCAGGTTAGATGAGCAGCTACCACAAGCGACCAAGATATACTTAACCACCAACAAAGACCGGAACTGACGGATAATCCTTTATTTTCAAGCCTGTATTTTTGTAGTATGGCTGCCTCTGCTCTGTATCCAGCCTGTGCCATGTCTGTGAGAAACAGCTGCTGCCTCACCTCTGGCATGCTGAAAGGGATCCTTATTTTTGCTTTTAGGAATTTAATACATGACATCCTATTTTTATGGGTCTATATTACAATGCCAAAGCAACACAATTTAGAAATGCTTTAAGTTGTATTAAAATGTAAGTTTCATATTTGCAAGTTTAACTAACAACATATAAAGTTTTAAGCTATTGGAGCTCTAAAGGTTATGCATTACTTAATCA